>NC_066891.1:18322052-18550328 GCF_022985175.1 Labeo rohita | reverse complement strand
CAAAATTAAAATACAATGCAGTAATACTGTACACAATGACCTGGGCTATGTGTGATAGGAAGGTCAAAGAAAGGTTTGTCTGGGAATTAATAGGAAAGAGTCTATAGGCATTGTGTCTTTCCTATGGCAAATGTAGCATGGGCAGATGTGCATTCCTTGAAGCAATAAAACCTCTTATCAGATAGTCACCGTGGCAACTAAGCCCTTTTGGGGTGTTCGTTGCTTTGGGGGGGTTGTCTTCAAAACTCCAGCATATAGCTGGGTTGTTGGTTTTAAAGATTATTTGTTAAATGTAACAAATAACTGTATGTCTGATTGGTCCAGATGCTACACTATTCTCAATTGTTCGTAAAACCTACTTTTTCGAACTCCTGCTAGGCCGTTGCACCGATTGTGACAAAAATTGATCCAGATCATCTTCAGACCATGCTGGCAAAAAGTTATGGAATTCAAGTCGATTCGTCCAGCCGTTCACGAATAACACGCGAAAGAATTCTACGAAAAGCTAGCAAAAATCAATGTGAGGCTATATCTCCGTAATAGTTTGTCATATTGACACCAAACTTGGTGTGTGTTATAACAAGCATGACCTGAGCCTACCTGCAGAGTTTCGGTGCAGTGCCCCCCTAGTGGTCAGGAGATACGAAAAATGGCTATTTTTCTTTATAACGTCTGAATGATTTGTCCAAAAATCACAAAACTGGTCTCTTTAGATTCGGTGTGTCATACCGAGTCGAACCATATCCAATTTTCCCATGTCAGCCATTTTGGGTGTCGGCCATTTTGAATTTAGCTTTAAAATGCTGTATCTTGAGAATGGATTAGCGTATCGTTTCGACATTAATTACAAAAATGTTCGGCACCATGCCCTGAATGTACATAAAAATTTTGGGGCCAGCGCCACCTTGTGGTCAAAAGTTATAACGAAATTTAAAAAAATGCTAATAACTTTTGCGTACATTAGCCTATTGAAATGAAACTGATTTTGATAGATTCCTTCGGTCATGCTGAGAACACCGATACCAATTTTGCCAATTTTGGCTGAACTTCCTGTCCGCCATTTTGATTCATGTTGAAAACCTACTTTTTCGAACTCCTCCTAGACCGTTAGTCCAATTTTCACCAAATTTGACTCAGATCATCTTCAGACCATGCTGGCAAAAAGTTATGGATTTTGTGTCGATACACGAAACCGTTTTCGTTTAGCGCATCAACGAATTTACTGGAAAGATGCCAAATTGCATCTGAGTCTGTATCTCTGCAAAGCTTTGACATATTGACACCAAATTTTATATGTGCTATTGTCACCACACTCTGACCAGGCCACATCAATTTGGTAACAGTGCCACCTATGGGTCAGAAGTAATACGCCATTCACTAAACATTAATAATGAAATTTACAAAAATGCTAATAACTTCTGTTTACATTAGCCTATTGGAATGAAACTGATGCCAATAGATTCCTTGGGTCAAGTCGAGAACATTGATACCCATTATGCCGAAATTGGCCAAACTTCCTGTCCGCCATTTTGATTAATGTTCAAAACCTACTTTTTCGAACTCCTCCCAGACTGTTAGTCCGATCTTCACCAAATTTGACTCGGATCATCTTCAGACTATGCTGGCAAAAAGTTATGAATTTTGTGTCGATACACGAAACCGTTTTCGTTTAGCGCATCAACAAATTTGCTGGAAAGATGCCAAACTACATCTGAGGCTGTATCTCTGCAAAGCTTTGACATGATGACGGCAAACTTTGTGTGTGTCATTGTCATTTCACACAGAACACGTCACATCAATTTGAAAACAGCACCACCTGTTGGTCAAAAGTGATAAGCCATTCAATTTTATTACGATTGGTTGTATTTATGATTTTTCAGCCATTTCAACTGATATTATCCTAAAATGGCTTAAGTTACTCACTGTTGTAGTCGGTCTGCTGCTCCTTGCTGTGCTTAACTCCTCATTCTGCCTCTTTTGTGCTTGGCCCCGCAATTGCTGCTTGCAGCTATATTTGTTTTTTTGTTTTTGTTTTTTTTTTTAGTGATAGTGTTTGTCCTGAACAGTTAAACTGCCCGCTGTTCTTCAGAAAAATCCTTCAGGTCCCACAAATTCTTTGGTTTTTCAGCGTTTTTGTATTTTGAACGCTTTCCAGCAATGACTGTATGATTGTGAGACCCACTCATTTTATTCATATTAAACTATTACAGAAGGTTCACAACACAAATCGATGCTTCAGAAGGAAACACAATACATTAAGAGCCGGGGAAGAAAACTTTATAAATTTGAACATCAGGGTACATTTAACTTATTTTGTCTTCTGTGGAAACATATCTTACATCTTCTGTAGCTTCTGAAGGGCAGTACTAAATGGAAAAAAAAGATATTTAAGCAAAATAAGAAAAATGTACACATCTTCATTCTGTTTAAAAGTTTTCACCCCCTAGCTTGTAATGCATCATTTTTTTTCCTTCTGGAGCATCAGTGAGCGTTTGAACCTTCTGCAATATTTGCATATGAGTCCCTCAGTTGTCCTCAGTGTGAAAAGATGGATCTCAAAATCATACAGTCGTTGTTGGAAAGGGTTTAAATACACAAAAAAAAAACTGAAAAACCAAAGAATTTGTGGGACCTGAAGGATTTTTATGAACAACAGCAGGCAGTTTAACTCTTCAGGACAAACATGGGACTCATGAACTATCACTAAACAACACAATATTAAGAATCAAGCGTATGTAAACTTTTGAGCCGGTTAATTCAACTATTATTTTCTCGTGTGGACTATATGTAAACATCTTTTATGTGAAATATCTTATTCAGGTCAGTACCAGATTAATAATAACATGCATTTTGTATGATCAGACTTATAACAGACTTGCTCACCATTTCCAGCAGTTTATTAAGGAAAGAAACTGCAGGTGTCAGACATCTCTATGGAGACGCTATAATGGTATGAAGGTTAATAAAGTACTTTTATTATTTGCACCAAATAATTATGCAATTATATCTCACAGATACATATCATTTTTGCACATTAAATTACTCAAAGGACAACAAATCCAAAGAGAGTGTAAAGAATCAACAGTATCCTCATAATGCATAATTGAGCATCTTACATAGATAGCAACAGGATGAAAATTCTTTTTTTGTTACAATAAATAAACAATCAAACAATACAAATACATAAAGGTATTAAAACATGACGATCATGATCTGTTCACATATACATTTTAACACACTCAAACAGAATTCATATCTGCTATGTCTTACAGTGCATTTGCATTCTTGACAGGAAATCATTAGGAATGTTAACATAATTATAATTCACAGCTTTAGCCATCTGTGCATATATTGTCATGGTTATATACATGGTTATATATATAAAGCTGTGAGATATGCATGTTAAATAAGTGTGTTAAGTAAACATCAGGGCCATCTGTGAAATTCACACAGACTTTGAGTAATTTACGTGCTTTCTTTTCAAAAATAGACTAAATAAAATAGTTGGTTAATAGTAAGCAATAAATCACATAAAATATTAAAAATATATAAATACACTATTTAAAAAAAAAAACTATGCCATATTTAAAAAAATACATTTATTTCATACTAAGTATACTTCAAATCCATTAACATATTTATTAACATATCACATATATAAGTTTATATCAGTACGTCTTACTGATATAATATTATAAGCAAACTTTATTCTGAGTATTTCTTTATTGTACAATGCACATTTCTTAATAATATGCCTAAAACTTGCTTATATATCATTATTAATAAGGATTGTATATCTTTAAATGCAAGATATTTAAAGTGTACCTGCAGTATACTTGCAATAGTTTCACTTTAGCACAATCAAATATACCTAAGTGCACTACTAGTCAAAAGTTTTTGAACAGTAAGACTTTTTATGTTTTTAAAGAAGTCTCTTCTGCTCACCAAGCCAATAAGTTTCACTTAAAAATATATTCAGATAGAAAGCAGTTATTTTAAACTGTAAAAATATTTCAAAATACTGTTTTTGCTGTACTTTGGATCAAATAAATTAAGCTTGGTGAGCAGAAGAGACATTAAAAATCTGTCTGTTCAAAAACTTTTGACTGGTAGAGTATATTTTAGTTTGACCTCAGCACTACTTCTGCACAATTAAAGTGCATTAAGCACTAAGTATACCAGTTTAGTATACCAAAAGTAGTTTTTATTAAGCACAAAAATATGTAAATGTATCTGTAGTATACAAAATAAATGTATTTCAAATACATTTGAGTATTTTTTTCACTAGGATATAGGTGATATTTTACAATATGCCTTAGTTTTACAGCATTTTTAAAGCTAAATATCTATTAACGTAGTTTTAAAATGTCAAGTTATAAATGAACACAAACCTACATTAACTAAACATTTTGAACCTATATGTGAAATTTTATTGATATAGAAACATAATAAATACAGACTTGTTTTGTGAACCAAAGGCACATTTGAGTCAGATTTGCTGCTTTGCATTCAAAGTATGTTGCATTAAAGTTTTATATTGTGCGTTATTAAAATCTCACAGTAAACCACGAGAACCAGACCTACACATGACACACTCTATCCTTTTTCCACTTTGTTTCTTCACAATGTGAACCACCTGAATCACCTCGAATAGATGATGTAACCTCGTGTCTCACTTAGCGGTTGTCCCTCCTCCACCACAGCAGCCTGGGCAGAGCTTCCCTCACCTCCCTGTTGCGCAGACCGTAGATGAGTGGATTAATGCAAGGAGGCACCTGAAGCATCACCAGCAGCATGATGTGGAGGGTCCCCGCTGACGTCCAGTCTCCAGTGTAATCCAGCGAGTGGAACATTGCCATGTTGCCCTCGAGTTCCCACAGAGCATCCGAGGCAATTTTCAGAAAGATGGGGAGCAGCTGAAGCAGCAGCATGGAGCAGTAGAACATTACGGTGTTGCGGGCCCTCTTGTTGACCTGCTGAAAAGGCTGAACGGCATTACGCGCCTCCTGATACATGCGGAGATACGAGAACGAGTAGGAACAGATGCAAAGCAGCGTCACCACAAGCCCAACTACTTTTCGAAACACCGCAGAGCCGCGTGGAAAGCCAAGGTGGGCCTCCAAGGTGTCCGGCTCACAAAGGAGTCCGGTTATAGGCTTACCCAGCAATGAGCTCTTGTGCCCTAAACTGAGCAAAGCTGTGATCACTGCGGAAAAGGATATCGAAAAAAGCCACGTGAGGCTGACTATCAAGTTAAGGCGCTTGGTGGTTAGTATACTAATGTAGTAGATAGCCTGGCACACGTACAGGTAACGCTCCAAAGCCATGCAGGTGATAGTAAGCACGGTGCAGAAAACACAAACAGTGTCAATAAAGAACTGAGTGATGCACCAAGCTCCATACGGCAGCGTGGTCTTCTGCAGCAGACAGTATACCACTGTTGGACCTTGGGTTACAGTGAGTAGGAGGTCACTTACTATGAGGTTCTTCAGCAGAGCGAAGCGTGGCTCCCAGGATAAGTCTTCTGAACTGCCAAGACTGAACAGAGTGCAGCCGTTGATGGCAAGTGCGATGATAGTCATCACTACAAAGACACACATCAGTACCTGCACAGCTGTATCTGACGGCAGGATGGATCTGAAGAGGCAGCGTCCCTGGTTCAAGGAGTCTGAAGTGATGCTGGCATTCTGGCTCGGAGGCGGACACGCGCAGACTGCACTCCATAGTATGAAACAAGTTAAAGCGCGTGTGAAACGCATTTGGACGACGACGAGCGCTTTTAAAACAACTTCGGGAGTTTGACGACGCCAGATGATCGCATTTGTTGCGCTTGCACGCCTTCTGTCTCCAGAAGAAATGCAGACAGGTGAGTGATTTGAATGAAGGTGGGGCTTAAAATCATTCAAAGAGGCATATCTGCCTTAAAAATAACTGGTTGAAGTTCGCCTCGCTTAACCTTAACCTGTTAAAACTGTTAAAACCGCAGGGGAGTGTTACAGTAGGCTGGATTCCAATAATGAAGGATTTTCGCTTTCTGACCTAAAAATAAAATTAAGAAAACATTTTAATGTTTGTTAATGTTGTTCGTTGTAATGGACAATGTGCGTTTGTATAAAACTGTAAAAATGTAACAGTAATAGCTGATCTATCAACAAACTTATTTTCCTTCTAAATTCATTTGGAATATTTCATGTTAAATCAATATGGGCAATTAGAATACTGAAATGTATCATTTGATTAAAATAGATGGAATAGATTTCTTGAATACATTGTTGACCATCTAAATGACCTGAAAACATTTTTAATTGATTGATTATAAATGCAGTTAAAGTAGATAAGCGAACAAGTGCGGTATTTTCACCAGTTCAATTTTTAAAGTCTCTCCAGTCACAACAAAAATGTAAACTTAGATTAACTGTTTGTGATGATTTTCGTGTATGAGTTGACTTGCAGTCAGGATTGTCAAATGTGATTTGCAACGGTTTTGCAATACTGTGCGCGAGTAAACAGCTTAATTTATCCAGTCATATCAATTCGAATATCGAAATGTTATACAATTACAATTTCTGTGACGTTTGTATTTCACTGGAGAAAAGACGTTTTGTTTTTAATCTGCGCTTAATGATGCAGGCTATACAAACAAAATATCGGTTAAGAGTTAAAATGCGAATACATTTGTGACCCTGGACCGCAAAACCAGTCGTAAGTAGCACGAGTATATTTGTAGCAATAGCCAACAATGCGTCAAAATTGTCGCTTTGTCTTTTATTCCAAAAATCATTAGGATATTAGGTAAAGATCATGTTCCATTAACATATATCGTCAATCTTCTACCATACATATAATAAAACTTAATTTTTGATTAGTAATATGCATTGCTAAGAACTTCATTTGAACAACTTTAAAGGCGATTTTCTCAGTATTTAGATGTTTTTGCGCCCTCAGATTCCAGATTTTCAAATAGTTGTCTTATCCTAACAAACCATATTGTTCTATCCTAACAAACGAAGTTCTATCCGAACAAAAGGGAAAGCTTATTTATGATGTATAAATCTCAATTTCAAAAAACTGACCCATATGGTTTTGTGGTCCAGGGTCACAATTAACTTTATTCAAGCACAATGTCCATCCAAAGTGCAAGGTGGACTGTCAAAACAAATCGCATATGAATTAGTAAAATTAAATAATAATAATGCCTCTGTATAGGGTAGAGTGGGGGAAAAATATGGAGTGAATTTTGTGCCAGTATTCATCAAACTAATCCAGCATTTTGCAAATAAACACAATCTGCTTTCGAACAAACGCACAGTGATTCGCAAATACAAAACTTTATTTGAGAGTAAAATGCAATGGTATGGACAAATATATGTATTGTGTGTTACAACCGTTACAACTGTGAGTTGCCTTTTTATGGGGAAACTTGGCTTGATTTTCTCACAAATGCAATTGAGCAACTTCCTTTCCCAAAAACAGCAGATGGCGCTGTCGGTCAATTTACACTAGTCTCCTGAGACCCGAAACATCCAGACTGTCAGGATTGCCAAATGTGATTTGCAACGGTTTTGCTATACCATGCGCGAGTAAACAGCTTTTTCAGGGAATACAGCGGACCAATATGAGTGGGGAAAAGGTAAGTTTCTGTCTCTTTCTGACTCCGAGAAGAGTCCTTGCTGTCCAGAGTGTGTCTTCAACCATGTAGGCATTTTAGTATTACAATATATTGTGACATGATATATTGTTATTATATCCCTGCGTTGTTTTGAATGTTGAACAATTGTATCAACATATGTATATATCCCACGATCCAACAGAGGATAAGAAGTATGGAGAATGGATCAGTTTTTATAGGGAAAGACTGCATAGTTAAATGTTTAGCATGTTATTGATTTTTGAACTAATCAATCATGTTAACAACTTTAAAGCACTTATTGTGAATTTCAGTTACATTGTAGAATAGGGTCGCTTTGTGAAAACCTCTGAATGGTTCATTTTAGATATACTAAGACAGAAACTCACCTGTTCCCCACTCATGTTGGTCCACTGTATTCCCTGAAAAGTTAAACAGGTGTTTCGGGTCTCAGTAGACTAGCATAAATTGACCGACAACGCCATCTGCTAATTTTGGGAAAGGAAGTTGCTCAATTGTATTTGTGAGAAAATCTGCCTGCACGCATTTGTGAAAAAATCAAGCCAAGTTTCCTCATAAAACATCTCACAGTTGTAACACACAATATATATATTTGTCCATACCTCTGCATTTTCTCTCAGATAGAGTTTTGTATTTGCAAATTACTTAGTGTTAGTTTGAAAGTTGAGTTTTTCCTTGCAAAGCAGATTGTGTTAATTTGCAAAACGCTGGATTTGTTTGATGAATATTGGCACAAAATTCAGTCCATAGAAAACACCTCCCTACTGTTTCTCCCACAGAACCACTAAAGTCAGGATAAATTTTTATTGTAATTACAGAGTATGTTGACAAGAGTGATGTAGAAATATTCACCATGAAGCTTACACTGTTGGACGTATCTGAGAGAAAACAGATTTCACAGTATGATCTAATTTTCAGCAGTAGGAAAAAAAGTGTTTTAAAGCTTGTTGTTTTGTAGAACATCACAGTTATATATGATATCATAATAATAAGGCCTGTAGATCGTAATGTATTATTTAAGAAAAACATAATTATATTTTAATTAAACTTTTTTTTTTTTAAACATAGTCTGTGAGGTAAAACGCCCCCAGGAGGTATGGCTTAACTGTAGTTATTCTGTTCTGAACAACAAATCCTATGTTTATCCATCAAATGTATTCTAGTTGCACTGTAAAAAATAAAAAACACAATTTGTTGAGTGAGCTTAAAATAATTTGTAACCTGGCTGCCTTAAAATTTTAAGTTCAGTCAACTAAAATAAGTTTATTCAACTTGAAATGTTAAGTTGTACTAAGTAACAACTTAGATATTTGTGTTTGCTAAACTTAACAGATGGGTAAGTAACCCAGCTGCCTTAAAATTTTAGGTTGATTCAACTCAAATCTCTAAGCTATCACTTTGTATAATTTAACATTTCAAGTTGAATAAACTTTTTTTTGAGTTGACTGAACTTAAAATTTTAAGGCAGCCAGGTTACAAATTATTTTAAGTTGACTCAACAAATTGTTTTTTACAGTGTGGTTGAATAAAACAAAAATTGACTTTATATTTAAAAATTACCTCAGGTTAGCATCAGGTGGCTATTTAGCTAGCCAGTTAGCATCAGCTAACAATATTTCTCAAATAGGCTATTATAATTTTGTAATTCATAATTGATTATATTTGTCTTAATTTTAAACTAAAACTGTCTGTACTCTGACTTTGCTGTAAATGTATGCAAATTGCTTTGTCAGACGGATGGGGGTGGGGGGGATTTAACCCAACCCATTGGGGCATTTTACGCCACCTTGGTACTAATTTATTTTTTGTTAAAAAAATCTAATAACATAAAAACTCTGGACATTTTTCATACTTGGTTTATAATTGATGTCATTGTCACTAAAACTATGATAACTATTCTGGGCACATTCAACTTTTGCTTCACAGGAAAAAAAAATCACAGTCCTTAAGGGATTTGTTTTCTCCCACTCTACCCAATGAGTAGCCTGGTAATGGCATTTCACATTGTCTTCATATTTGATTTTATCTTATGTTGTCACTAACAGAAGAACGACTACTGAAGGAAGATCAAAATGTTAATAGAAGTGATTTAAAATGTTAATGAAAGGATGCAGGAAAAGTTGTCACAGCTTGAGCTAAGCGATTACCCTTGTGTTGTGATTGACAGGAGTAGGTTTACACGCAACATTGATTTAGTCAACTGCTAAAACGATTTATGTGATTCAAAGGATATTGATCAAACATAATTATATATATGCCTATCGACTGGCATGTATTAGCATTCAGTGCTACAGCTGTAGAATCACTAAGCACTCTTGATAGATAACTGGGATTTAGGGAGAGGACAAGAGCAGGGGCGTTCACTGCTCTCTCCTTATTTAGCTTGCTACACATCTAGTTGTTCTCCAAGATTCAGCTGCCGTGCTTAAGAATGTCCAAGAATAGAGCGAAGAAAATAGGGGGAGTGTTAGGCACAGCGACTGGAGCGAGAGGTTGACAGTTGCTGCTGTCAGTTACCTCAGCTTAAGCGTCTTGGAAAGCTTGGGATGACATTAGGCACTCATGAAGAATAAATGCTTGTTAAATGAGCCCCCAGAGGTTACCTCTGTGCAACTGGCCCACCATACTACTCTACATTATGGACTGGATGGGGGCTGGATTAGAAAGAGTGATGACAAGACACTCACTCTGCCTTGAGTGATTTGCTCATTTATGTAAATCTATCTGTAATGAGTAAGCAGCTATTCTGATTCTCAAAGTCATCCTCGTAAGTTTATGGAAAGTCTTTTACTTTAGAGGTTAGAGTCTAAAAGGTCTGTCTGTCTATCTATCTATCTATATCTATCTATCTATCTATCATCACTCAATTTTCACTCTGAAATTTCTACACTCTTATAAATAAAGGTGCTTTAAAAGGTTCTTCACAGCGAACCATTTTTGGTTCCACAAAGAACCATTCAGTCAAAAGTCAAACCATTCAGTCAAACCATCTCTTTCTTAAGAACCTTCTTTCGCCATAAAAAACCTTTTGTGAAAGAGAAAAGTTCTTCAGATGTTAAAGGTTCTGTATGGAACCATTTAGAAGGACAAAAAAAGTCCTTCTATGGCATTGTGAAGCACCTTTATTTTTAAGAGTGTAGTCTAAATTTCACATTTACAATAACAAAGTCAGACACTGAATTTAATTTGAAATTTAATGATAGAAAGACTAAAATAGGGTTTTTTTTTTTTTAGTAAAATTTACTCCAATAAGTCACTGAGACAGTGTACATTGAGCAGTGTTGGGCATGTTACTTTAAAAAAGTAATTAGTTACAGTTACTAGTAACTGAGTTAGTAACTGAGTTACATCATTATAAAAGTAACTAACTACCAAGGAAAGTAACTAGTGTGTTACTGTTTTAAAAAAAATGTTCAAATATGTCAAATAACTTGGATGCCCCCACTATTAAATGAATGAAATTTATATTAATTAATAAAAATATTTACTTTACTCACCCGATATATAAAGCTTAATGGTACAGTTTTTTTTTTTAATATCTGAGTGTACACTTAGCATCAGTCAGTCAAGCATTATAATATGACATTATGATGGGGGGACTAAAAATAATACTGAACAGATACTTAACTACTATGAATACTAATAACAATGTAAAATGCACTAAGGATTAATGAGCTGATGGGTTCATGAATATTAATTACGTTGTCTGTGTTCGCTTGAACTGATTTCCTGAAATCAAAACAAGGGCGATAATAGGTGAGAGCCAGCCAATAAGATTGCCGTTTGCGCATTAGTTCTACCTACTACCGGAGAAACCGGCAGTTCTTAAAAGCTGAAGAATTCCAAAGGAACTCTGTTATTTTGACAGGAAAATACAACAAAGAATATTGTTTACATGTAGCGTGTCAATTCTGCATTGTATATAAGACTTTCTCACTCTGTATCTTTCTTTGTGTGTGTGTGAGACATAGCGATGGCTAGTTGTGTGTCTTCAAACTAACATTAGAGTTTACACTTCGTCAAATACAGGTGCACAGTGCATCCATTCAGATGAGCAGAAAAATAAAGTTATAGTAATATTACAATAAATTATAGTAATGCCGCATTTTATTGTTAGTAACGATAACGGCGTTGTAACATTCGTTACTGAAAAAAATAATGCCATTAGTAACTCATCACTGACATTGAGTACATTGACTACATCTGACTCTAAATAGCCTCATTCTTTCTAATTTCACAGAAAAACGTGTGTTTGATGCCCAGCCTTCAATTAGTCAGATTGAGTTATTAATCTAGATAATAATAAGAAAACTAGATGATTATGAGATGGACAGCTTTCCTTACAAACCAGCCACCGTAATGAAAATAAGTAGGTTTTCACTGAAAAGAAATGTGGTATTCATTTCTTTTCTTGCCAGAGGGATCGCTGCTGGATGAGCTCAATGAGACTTACCTTTATTTGGTTAATTAAGGTCATTTTAAAGAATAAAGGATTAGAAAGAAATGTAGGCCTGTATGTGAACATATGAATGTTGGAATCATATTTCGGTTGTTACATATAATCCTCACGTTGACAACTACATTGACTACTATACCAGCCACATCTGGCTAAAATCACCTCATTCTTTCGAAATTCACAGAAAAACGTGTCTGATGCCTGGTCCTCAATTAGTCAAATGTAGATAATAATATGGATAATTAGGAGAAAACTGCATGCTTATAAGATAATACAGAGCCTTCCTCACAACCAGACCACTGTAGTGAAAATACTTGGGCCTTTACTGGAAATTAAGTTGGCTTTTATTAATTTTCTTGCCACATCCTTGCTGGATGAGCTTAATAAGATTGACCTTTATTTGGCCAATAAAGTCATTTCATACAAAAGGAGGATTAGACAAAATGTTAAAAATTTTGTCTCTGAGAGCATTAGAACACGTTTAATAAATCATTTTTAAGTCTCATACTGTGTGTACATGTGTGATAGATCCAGTCGCTTTATTACGTATCTCTCCTGTCAGTAGATAAGAAATTTTGTCTGATATTCAAAAGCAAGGCAGCATTGTTTCAGCAGGTTTGTACCTTTAATTCAGACCGTGACACCAATCTACATTTGGCTATGACATCTTTACACATCATAACTTCGACTGTACTGTATTACAAGTTGAGTTACAAGTGTTTATAAGTTATGGGTGTGGGTGTGTTAAGCGTGTGGATAAAGACTATCTACTAAGACTCGTCCTGTGAGTAGATATATTTGCAAAGCCTACGAAACTCTAGCAGTCAGAGGATTATTAGCAGAAACCGGATAAGGCATGGAAGGGTAATGATGACAAGACTTAAGAGTCTTACAAGGTCATTCGTCTCCAGTCACATTGAAGAAAACACAAGTAGAGAGGGGAAAAGCTGTACTGTTCATGTAGGAGGAAATGTAAATGAAACCTTTGTTGTTGCTACCCTCATGTTATGTAATGACTTCAGCTTGAAAACTTGTATACAATGCAGTCATATGGACTGCTTTTGAAGCTCTTTTTAGATGCGTAAAAGCTCTAGTCCATTCAAAATTTGAATGGTCTGTTTGTCACCTTCAGTTCACAACAATTCTCATTCATTTTTTGTGTCCGCAACAGTGATTGACTGTCGTACAACTCTGACAGCAGTGCAGTGACATCATGTGATTAGTTATCAAGGCACATGTAATCAGAGCTGGGTAGATTACTTACAATTGTAATCCGTTACTGATTCCAAATTACATGGCAAAAATTTTAGTTAGTCACGTAATCCGTTACATTTCACATTTTAGGTAATATAATCTAATTACTTTTAGATTACTTTTGACCTAACTCGTTTATCACATTGATTTAAATAAGATGATCTTGTACTATATCTATAAAGAAAAAGAAAATATATTCTATTTGTTATTAATAACCAGATAAAGTGCATTAAACATTCAGTTATGTCAAGGTTTCCAAAACTGGGGTTTGTAAAGGAACTGCAGGGGGTTTGTGAGTTTGTTAAAAAGCAAATAATTATTTCAATCATAAAAATGTGTGGTAACACTTTATTTTAACTTGTTACATGTTACATACTTACTATTAATATAGCAATTAATTGTGCATAATTACATGAAAGTAACCCTAAGACAAACCCTAATCCTAACCCTAACCATATAGTAAGTACATGTAGTCAATTAATATTACGCAGTACTTAAGTGTATAATTTGTGCATTTTAATGAGTTAAAAGACAGAAGCCTTCTGAAGATGCATTAATACATGATTTACTAACTCTGTGTGTTCATCAGTAGTAGACATACAGTGGCATGCGAAAGTTTGGGAACCCCTTGCAGAATCTGAAAATGTGAATAATTTTAACAAAATAAGAGAGATCATACAAAATGCATGTTTTTTTTGTTTTGTTTTTTTTTAATTTAGTACTGTCCTGGATAAGATATTTTACATAAAAGATGTTTACATATAGTCCACGAAACAAAAAAATAGCTGAAATTATTAAAATAACCCTTCAAAAGTTTGGAAACCCCTGGTTCTTGATATTGTGTGTCGTTACCTAGATGATCTATGACGGTTTTTGATCTACAACATTCACTGATGCTCCAGAAGGAAACATGATGCATTAAGACCTGGGGGGTTAAAACTTTTTGAATTTGAAAATCAAGGTAAATTGTACTTAATCTGTCTTCTGGGAAACATGCAAGTATTTTCTGTTGCTTCCGAAGGGCAGTACTAAATGGGGAAAAAAAAAATGAAATTTCAACAAAATAAGAACAATTTTCAAAAATCTTCATCCTGTTCAAAAGTTTTCACCCCCCCAGCTCTTAATGCATCGTGTTTCCTTCTGGAGCATCAGTGAATGTTTGAACCTCTTATTACAGTTGTGTTTGAGTCCCTCAGTTGTCCTCAGTGTGAAAAAATGGATCTCGAAATCATGCAGTCACTGCTGGAAAGGGTTTAAATATGCAAAAGATGCTGGAAAACTGAAGAATCTGCAGGACCTGGAGGATTTTTCTATAGAACAGTGCTCAGTTTAACTGTTCAGAACAAACAAGGTACTCATGAACAACCGTCACTAAACAAAAAACATAGAAAATCCAGGTAACCACACACGGTATTAAGAACCAAGGGTTCCCAAACTTTTGAAGAAGGTTATTTTAATAATTTTAGCTGTTTTTTTGTCTTGTGGACTATATGTAAACATCTTTTATGTAAAATATCTTACTCAGCACAGTACTACATAAAAAAACATGCATTTTCTATGATCTCTCTTATTATTTTAAAATTCTTCACATTTTCAAAGATTCTGCAGGGGGTTCCCAAACTTTCGCATGCCACTGTGATGTTGAAATGTTAATCTTAATAAAATGGAAATGAATTTTGTAAATCCAGTGGTCAAATGCTGTGTGACCTCTGTGTAATTATATTCACCTGACTAATGCCAGGTCTTTTTGTGAATGTCTGAAAAACTAGAAGACTTTCTGACCTCAAAAAAATCTACATCATAACATGAGTTCTGACCTTTGTCACAAAAAAACTTAATTCGTTGCCTTTTTCCCTATCACGCTTTAGATATCATAAGAAATTATATATCAGTTGAAAACTTTGAAAACCATTTTAAAATCAGATATTCCATTACCATTGAAAATGTACATTAAAATCACATTACAAAATGTTTTCATTAATGAACTATAAAAATTTGAGTTTGAGTAGTGCATTTTCACATCTATGTTCAAAAATGGAAGTGACAGTTAAAGGGTTAAAAGATTAGCTAAAAGAAGAATTAGGGAGAATCAACTGTTACCCTGGACCAGAAAACCAGTCATAAGGGTCAATGTTTTGAAATTGAAAGCTGAATAAATTAGCTTTCCATTAATATATGGTTTGTTAGAATACAAATGAAAATCTGGAATCTGAGGGTGCAAAAAAACTAAATATTTAGAAAATCGCCTTTAAAGTTGTCCAAATGAAGTTCTTAGCAATGCATATTACTAATCAAAAATTACATTTTTATATATTTATTTACAAAATATCTTTATGGAACATAATCTTTACTTAATATCTTAATGATTTTTGCCATAAAAGAAATTATGTCGTTTTATCCTGAAAGTGACATTTCTGGCTGCCTGAGATTCTCCAGTTTTGATGTTGACAGGCTATTTGTAAAGCTTTAGTAAAGGCACTGCCCTTTTCTGGAAAGAAGGCACAAGCAGCAGCTCATTTGCTTTTAAAGGTACATACATGAAAACAGCGTGTTTTTGCTCACACCCAAAAAGGGGGAAATTTGACATGCTACAATAAAACATCTGTTGGGTATTTAGATCTGAAACATCACAGACACATTCTGGGGACACTAGTAAAAAGGAGCATAATGGGCGCCCTTTAATGGAACTACTTTTTATGAGTGTGAAGAACATTTTAATATTCTAAAGAACTTTTGTGCAATGGAAAGGTTCCATAGATGTTCTTTATGGAACCATTGATGCTAATATGGAATTTTTATTTTTTAAGAATGAAGTTAGCCATTAGGTGTTCTCCAGTGGTATAGAGCCAGAGTGGTTGATATCCTTTCATTTAAAAACATATTTGGAAGTACAATTATTTCCATTCAAACCACACAAATTAAGTGCTTCTGAAATTGTATACTGTCTGAGTATGAAGGACTACAACATTCATGGTGAACTAACTTTGCGACCCTCATATTATGCATAGTATGAACGTGTAATATGAATAAAATCCAGACTTTTAATAGCAGAATCTGTGTGGAAGCAGTAGGTCATCCAGGGACTTTTCATTTTATAATATGAACTCAGACATACTCATACCAAATTATGTTTTTCACCTTCTATATATATATAGTAGGAAAATAGGCACATTCAGATGAGGTGATTCATAGTTCTCAGAACATATTTTTTTTGTTCATTCCTCATTAGATGTAGTATGCTCTCGTTTCATAGAAACAGAGATTGCACCATCTTGCGCCTCAATTATCATTTGTAGTGAAAATTAGCTGTGTAGTAATAATCCCCTTCAGGGTGATACAGTTCCAACTGACTGTGATGCCTCGCATGAATCTCATTGTCTTGTTGTGACTCACAGTTTCTTAATATGTGTCGATCTGATGCAGACCCAAGTGAGCCGCTCAGCATAGACAGTGATACGCAGCCAAATTGACTTCTAGATGGTGCGATTGACAGATAAGGTGAAGAAACACAGTCATGTGTGTGAGGGAACAAATCCAACCTTGTGTGTGGAAGTGACTGTAGCCAACATCTGCTTCTGGAATCTGTTAATCCACTGCTTAAATAACCTTGCATTGCTTTCCTTTTTTTTTTTTTTTTCATTTATTGGCTTTGAGACCACTTGTCCATCCTTCAGCTAAATATGGGGCAATAGAGGGCACGTAGAGGTGGCACTGGATTAGAAAGGGATGAAGAAGAAGGGTGGAGCTTTTTTAAGGCTTAACGGTCATTGGCTGAGAAGTTGAGTCTCTGGAGTTTCTTGTCCAATCCTGGCCATTTTCTAGAATAGTGAGAAAAATATGAGGTTTTATTAGGGGGGTCTGGAGACGTACGTTTAGGAGGAAGGCTGCTGGACAGAAGACCGTTATTGTTTTCAGATAGGCTTTGATCTCAATAACAAGCTGTCAATATGGTAAGGAGCAGCTATGGATAAAATGCTTCAGTCTGTCTTTTTATGATCACACAATATGGATATTTCATTATTTATTATCTATTATCTTGAAGATAACAAAAAAAGTAGATATTTGCAGGTTTACCTGGTCTAAACCTCTAACCCTACTTGTTCTAACCTAATAATATCAAGTGGATTTTGTCATATTAAATGATAATTTACTTAAATAAAACCAGTTTTCGTAGATGCTACACATAAAGATCTGTATCTTGAGCCTGGTTGAATATAGTTCTTTTCTTTTGGCTTGTTGTGTTTCTAGTGCAATTAATATTCATAGCAGTGAAGTCGTCATCTATATTAGTAAAACTATCATTACTTTTAACTATTTGTAAGTGCATGCTAATGATTGACAATTGTCTTCTCTCTTCTCATCTTAATGTTTGTGGTCTTTGGATACATGTGGTAATCCACATCATCAAAGAAGGGAACTTACAGGGTTTGATATCAGTGCTGAGACTATCATGGTCCTTTGACATTTGCAGTGCCATTCTGTGATTCCTTCTGGGAATGTGCATGTGAACAACAGGATTCTGGCTCTGTGAGAGGAATGTATATTCATGTTGGTATTAAGTAGCATTTTATACAAAACCAAGGCAGGCAGAAAGGGCACTGGGTACTTCCTCAAGCTTGTTGAGGATGCTTGTTGTTTCTGGTCAGAGCTTTTTTTCCTTCTCTAGCTACCTAACAATATGTTAGGAATCTTATGGAGATGGAGAATGTGTGTGGTGTAGAAGGTATTTTAGCTATATTAAAACACCATGTTTAGCTGAGAACATGTTTTTGACAGATCTCTTGTAATAAATTTGTTACCAGAATACATTTCATGGAGAAACTCATTATTACAATGTCCATTAGCCTTATAGAGACGTCTCTCACATCTCATGCCTTCTTCAGAGAACATGTTAAATATAATTTCTTATGTTTCATGCATTCAATATTATGTTCTTGTCATACAATATGAGGACATGATCTGTCTTTTTTCCTTTTAATCTTCGATTTTATTATTATATTATTTATTTCCACTGCGTGTGACATGAGAGATCTCGTCATCATTAGGTAAATAAATCAAATTTATGCTTCTGTCACATTTTTTGTGGCTGTAAAACTACTCTATGTAATTGTGTGATCTTTCAATGCATTTTCAACTCCTTTTAATCTTCAATAATGACTAATCGTGCAGACTAAACCATAAGTCGTAAAGACTTGAAACTTGGAGGGATGGTAGTACTCACACCATCCACAACTTCACCAAACTGATTACATAATCCAGATTACATGTAATCAGATACTTTAAAATAAAGGTTCCAAAATGGGTTTTTTTGCAGGGATTCCATAGAAGAATCTTTTTAGGTGTCCCCAAAAATCTATTAGTGTACAGTTACCACTGTCACTGACTGTATTCACTGAGAGCAGGGCTATGTCGTTAGTTTTATCCTGAAAACGATCACTGTCTGCATATTTCATAAATAATTTCTGACATTCTGGCTGTGTGCGATTCTCCAGTTTTGTTGGCCCACAGCTTGGCACTGCACAATGTATAATGGTCTTCAGAGCCATCTTTATCGTTTGGTTTCTGCGCAGACGTGTGCATTCCCTCTGTTGCACCACATGCGTGAATCAGTGGGCGGGGCTAAACAATCAGTGATGTTGATGATCTTCTGTGGAGGCGGTGCTTATCCACACTGTGACATCATAGAGTAGAATATTCCAAAAGCTGTTGTTTTGGCAGACTGCCTTCAATATGAGCTGTTTTTAGACTAACAACAAAGTTTTGAGCTCTGAATCTTGCAGGATGTTTTTTTAGTACAATATCCTCTTGGTAAATGATGGTAAATGATCAAGGGAATTTTGGTTTCTCATATCATGACCTCTTTAATATTCTTAAGAACTTTTTGTGGAATGAAAAGGTTCTATAGATGGCAAAGGTTCTTAATGGAATCACTGATGCCAATAAAGAATTATTATTTTTAAGAATGAAGTTAACTATTAAGCTTTCTCCAATGGTAGAGCCACAGTGATTGATATCTTTCCATTTTTAAGAATCTTTGATTGAACACTGTATACTGTCGGAGTATACAGTACAACATTCATGAGGAACAAAATTTGTGAGCCTTATATTCTATATAGTATGACTGTGTAATATGAGTAATATCCAAACTTTTAATAGCAGAATCTTTCAGAATCTCTGTGGAAGCAGTAGGTCATCCAGAGACTTTTAACCTTTCATTTTATAAATAAAATAAACTCAGCCATTCTCATACCAGATTATGTTTTTCACCTTCTATATAGTAAGAAAATAGGCACATTCAGATGTGGTGATTCATATTTCTCAGAACATTTTTTTTTTTTTTTTTTTTTTTTTTTTTTACAGTCGCAGTGTTCATTCCTCATCAAATGTAGTACACTCTCGTTTCATAGAAACAGAGCTTGCACCATCTTGCGTCTTAGTTATCATTTGTAGTGAAAATTAGCTCAGAGGACTTTAGTTTTAACAGACTTTAAGCTTTAGGTTAATGTAGTTAGAGGTATGTTTGTTTATTTGGTGAGTTTTCAATCAGACAAAAAGGTACAAAAGATGCCACTGGGACAGTACCCTTTCAAAAGCTACAATTTTTATTTTAGTACCTATACATATTGCTACCTAGCACTGTTTGAAAGGATACCTCCCCAGTGACAGATTTTGTACCTGTTTTTGGACAGTGTAGCTGTGTAATAAACCCCTTCAGGGTAATACAGTTCCAACTGACTGTGATGCCTCACATGAATCTCATTGTCTTGTTGTGACTCACTGTTTCTTAATATGTGTTGATCTGATGCAGATCCAAGTGAGCCAGTCAGTACAGACAGGGATACACAGCCAAACTGACTTCTAGATGGTGCGATTGACGGATAAGGTGAAGAAACACAGTCATGTGTGTGAGGGAACAAATCCAACCTTGTGTGTGGAAGTGACTGTAGCCAACATCTGCTTCTGGAATCTGTTAATCCACTGCTTAAATAACCTTGCATTGCTTTCCTTTTTTTTTTTTTTTTTTTTTTTTTTTTTTTTGGCTTTGAGACCACTTGTCCATCCTTCAGCTAAATATGGGGCAATAGAGGGCACGTAGAGGTGGCACTGGATTAGAAAGGGATGAAGAAGCAGGGTGGAGCTTTTTTTAAGGCTGAACGGTCATTGGCTGAGAAGTTGAGTCTCCAGAGTTTCTTGTCCAATCCTGGCCATTTTCTAGAAGAGTGGGAATAATATGAGGTTTTATTAGGGGAGTCTGGAGACGTACGTTTAGGAGGAAAGGCTGCTGGACAGAAGACTGTCATTGTTTTCAGATAGGCTTTGATCTCAATAACAAGCTGTCAATATGGTAAGGAGCAGATATGGATAAAATGCTTCAGTCTGTCTTTCTATGATCAAACAATATGGATACTTTTTTTTATAGAAGATCTCAAAGAGAATATAAAAGTAGATATTTGCAGGTTTACCTGGTCTAAACATCTAACCCTACTTAGAACTAACCTAATAATATCAGGTGGATTTTGTCATATTAAATGATAATTTACTTGAATAAAACCAGTTTCCATAGGTGCTACACAAAAAGATCTGTATCTTGAGCCTGGTTGAATATAAGAGTTCTTTTGGCTTGTTGTGTTTCCAGTGCAATTAATATTCATAGCAGTGAAGTCATCATCTATATTAGTGAAACTATCGCTACTTTTAACTATTTGTAAGTGCGTGCTTATGATTGACAAGTGACTTCTCTTCTCGTCTTAATGTTTGTGGTCTTTGGATACATGTGGTAATCCACATCATCAAAGAAGGGAACTTACAGGGTTTGATTACAGTGCTGAGACTATCATGGTCCTTTGACATTTGCAGTGCCATTCTGTGATTCCTTCTGAGAATGTGCATGTGAACAACAGGATTCTGGCTCTGTGAGAGGAATGTATATTCATGTTGGTATTAAGTAGCATTTTACACAAAACCAAGGCAGGCAGAAAGGGCACTGGGTACTTCCTCAAGCTTATTGAGGATTGTTGTTTCTGGTTAGAGCTTTTTTTTCCTTCTCTAGCTACCAAACAATATGTTAGGGATCTTATGGAGATGGAGAATGTGTGAGAATGACAGATCTCTTGTAATAAATTTGTTACCGTAATACATTTCATACATTACATGAGAAACTCATTGTTACAATGTCCATTAGCCATATAGAGACGTCTCTCACATCTCATGCCTTCTTCAGAGAACATTTTAAATAGAATTTCATGAAATGTTTCATGCATTCAATATTATGTTCAATACTGCATTTTTCAAGGGCGTACATGATTTTATATTGCACGGTTTTTCACACGTACACACAATATTCATATCATATGATAGACCTCCTCATTCGGAACAACTTTGCCTTTAAAACTACTGCTTTCAATCAGACAGTTTGTTAAATGATTGAAAAAATGTAAAAAAAAAAAAAAAAAAATACTGCAGTGCAATTATTTGAACTCTCTAGGTCAATCATTATCAAAAAATGTTGAAATTTACCCTTTGGGAAGCTATGACGAGGTCGTTTAGAAAAGGGGCCTGTCCGAAAATACCCAAAAGCCTATAAAGCCTCAAAAACTAAAAATTTCACGAAACCTGGTGGGCACATACCAAAGGTGATTCTAAAGTTTTAGGGACAGTAGGGAAGTTTTGGTCCTGTAACAGTCATAAATGTTAGAAACATCATATTTCTATGGTAAACGACCTGGATTTTCCAAAAATGTCTTAAAGGGGTCATCGGATGCCCATTTTCACAGTTGATATGATTCTTTAGGGTCTTAATGAAAAGTCTGTAATATACTTTGGTTAAAAATTCTCAATGGTAGTGTAAAACAACACCCTTTTTACCTTGTCAAAATCAGCTCCTGTTCTTTTTGAGGTTTTTTTAAATGCAAATGAGCTCTGCTCCTCCCCTCTCTTCTCTCTGTGGAGTGGCGAGCCTGTTTACTTTAGCCGCATTTAGCTGCGTTTAGCCGCTAAACTTGCTAACAAGCATGTTATTAGGAAAGGCAATCGCAAAGATTCATGAAAAAAAAACTCTTATATTCACTTCTGCTGTAAGTGAAGCTGGATCACGAATGATTTGCGCAAACATAGACGGATATATGTAGATCGGGAGGCGCATTCTATTCACAAACAAACGTAATCCACTGCATCTTCAACAGCTCAGATGTCGACCACTGTGTTTATTATTACATCCAGCAACACAACACCTCAATCGCTCAATCAGAGATATTCTTGTCTAACTTACATCCCTGCTCCAGCATCGAAACAATGGAGGTCGGACTGTTACAGTTGATTTAAGGCGGGTCTGAGGTAAAACGCTCATGTCAATCAACTATTATGGGCGTGGCCTCTGTCAGTGTGACAGGCATCTGAGAATGGCTCGATTTGAAAAAGGGGATATTATTTTTACAGATAAATTAAAAACCACTACATGGATTTTTATCATTATAGGGTAGATGTGTACATACACTGACAACACACATTAATCTTCAAACAACATGTAAAAGTGAACTTTGTATCCGATGACCCCTTTAAAGCGATTGAACAGCTATAATATAGTTTGCAGCTATATTAATTTTGTTATTTCTTCTATGTTCTAAAGAGATCATTAATAAACAAAATGGATTAATTTGATTATTAAGTGTCTTTTCCACCTTTAGGTTACCTAGAAAGTATTTTGGTATTCAGTCTGTACATAAAAACCTAAGAATGTCATTGCATTAAATATCAAGCCAATTGCTTAATTTTGTTAATAAAAGCACTAGCATCATTTGTTTACAAATTCCATCTGATTTGATATTTTGTTATTTAATGCAGTGATAATCTTACGTTTCTACACTAATTCTGTTTGATAATTAATACTTATTGTAACAATTATTATTACTAAATACTTTTTGAGGCCACTGAAGTTTCCACATAATTTTATTTTATAAAGTTAAACTATTTAAAAGGAAAAGCTTTTCATAATGTTGTTCCTGTCTGCTCTTTGTCTGTCATGAATATTTTTTAAAATAAATTTCCATTGCTTTATTCAAGACCAGGAGCCCCCTGTGAAGGTTCAAATAATGAACAAAGTTATTATGTTCAGTTTGATTTGTAAATGATCCATAAGGCTCTTAGTATACCACAATCTCTTCTTCTCATTAGCCCACTGATGCCCAGCAAGATGCCCGCTCCTTCCTGAGCGAGGAAATGATTGCTGGTGAGTGTGTGAACTTTGACAATCTCTTCATGATTTTGCTTATTATACTGCTCGCCTTTCATGGTGAATTGTTCTTGTACAAAAATCTCATTACACAGCTTTTCACATCCTGTTTTGAATTCTTTTTTTTTTTTTCCTTTTTCTATTTTTTATGTATTTTTTTTTTTTGGTAATCCCAAATCAAAGAGTTCAAGGCTGCCTTCGACATGTTCGACACTGATGGTGGCGGTGATATCAGCACCAAGGAGTTGGGTACCGTCATGAGGATGCTGGGTCAAAATCCAACCAGAGAGGAGCTGGATGCCATCATTGAAGAAGTAGATGAAGATGGTAAGTTGGGTTGCAACCCAAAAATGGACTACACTCTCATTTCTTCACGATGCCATAGAAGATCCTTTTTTGTTTAAATGGTTCCATAAAGAACCTTTAACATCTGAAGAACCTTTCTGTTTCACAAAAGGTTCTTTGTGGCGAAATAAGGTTCTTCATATTATAAAAAGGTAAGAAAGAGATGGTTCTTTAAAGAACCTTTGACTAAATGGTTCTTTGTGGAACCAAAAATGGTTCTTCTATGGCATCGCTGTGAAGAACCTTTTAAAGCACCTTTATTTTTAAGAGTGTACATTAAATATAGGTTCGCTTGCAATGTGCGTAAAGGGATAGTTCATCTAAAAATAAAATTCTGTCATCTTTTACTTACCCTCAATGTAATTCAAACCTTAATGAATTCTGTTGAACCCAGATTTTGAGAATTTATTTCCCACAATTGTGATATAAACTTACAATTCTAAGAAAAAAAGTACAAATTATGAGTTTCTATTCTGACTTCATAACTTGCAAAAAAAGTCAGATTTCAAGTTTATATTGCACAATTCTGACTTAATTTCTCAGACTCGCAAGTTTATATCTCACAGTTTTGACTTTATATCTGAGAAAAAGTAATTCTGATAAAAAAGTCAGAATTGCGAGTTTGTATCGTGCAATTCTGACAAAAAATGTCTGAACTGTGAGAAAAAACTCAGAATTCTGAGGAGTAAAAGTCAGAATTGCAAGATATAAACTCCCAATTCTGACTTTGACTTGCAAAAAAGTCAGATTTGCAAGTTTATATCACACAATTCTGACTTTATAACTCAGTTGTGAGTTTATATCTCAGTTCTGAGAAAAAAAAGTCTGAATTGCGAGATATAAACTCACAATTGTGAGTTATAAAGCCAGAATTCCGTGATATAAACTCACAATCGCGAGAAATAAATTCTCAAAATTCTGAGCATTTGCAAAGAAAAAAAGTCAAAATCAGAATTTTAAGTTTTTTTCTCGCATTCGGACTTTTTCTTTTTTTACTCGCAACGCTGACATTTTTTCTCAGAATTGTGAAATATAAACTAGCTATTGCGTGCTTACATCTCACAATTCTGACTTCATAACTCCCAATTGCATGTTATAAAGCCAGAATTGTGAGATATAAACTTGTAATTCAGAGAAAAAAAGTCAGATTTGCGAGTTTATATCACACAATTCTGAGTTCACTTCTCACAATTGTGAGTTTATATCTCAATTCTGAGAAAAAAAGTCTGAATTGCGAGTTTGTATCACAGAATTCTGAGAAAGAAAATTCAGAATTGCAAGTTGTAAACTCACAATTGCGAGTTATAAAGTCAGAATTGTAAGATGAAAATGTCACAATTACTCTTTTTCTATCTGTTATTTAGTGGCAGAAACCAAGTGGCACTCAATTAGTTTTTTCCATATTTCAAAAATGTGTGCAAAATCTTATGTTTCTTGAAAGTTAACAATGGCATATCAACCCCAAACAAATGATGAAGGAGAGAGTTAACTGAACGCTATAGTACACTCTTAAAAATAAAGGTGCTTCACGATGCCATAAAAGAAGCTTTTTGGTCTAAATGGTTCCTTAAAGAACCTTTAAGATCTGAAGAACCTTACTGTTTCAAAAAAGGATCTTTGTGGTAAAAGTAGGTTCTTTAGATTATAAAAAGTTAAGAAAGAGATGGTTCTTTAAAGAACCTTTGACTGAATGGTTATTTGTGGAACAAAAAATGGTTCTTCTATGGCATCGCTGTGAAGAACCTTTTAAAGCACCTTTATTTTTAAGAGTGCATTTGGTTTCTGAAAACTGTTTCAGTCTTTCCCATCACATCTCAGTTTTGCATCCTCAGGCAGTGGCACTATTGACTTTGAGGAGTTCTTGGTCATGATGGTGCAGCAGCTAAAAGAAGATCAAGCTGGCAAGACTGAAGAGGAACTATCTGAATGCTTCCGTGTCTTTGACAAGTATGTTATTTGATGTCAACACTTAGCCAAACAGCAGTGTGAGGAAAGGTCATTGGATTTGTCTTTCATGTCCACAGTAGTCAGTAGGCATACAAAAACATCTTCTATTGATTCTGCCCATGCAAAGTCCATTTCAAAGTCATTTTTTGTACAAGGGATTTTATTTTTTGTTTTTATTTTACTGGTAAAAGATCTCCTGCAGTACATTTTTGCCAATTAAACAAATGTATTTTGTCAGAAAACACAGCTACTTCTGAATAGCAATTAATATGCTTTTTAATTATCTGGGCAATGTTAATCACATATTGTTCATCTATTTGGCAAGCAATCAAGTATTACACAACAGTAAATCCTCTACATGCAAAAAATATGCTGAATATAATTTCACTGTACTCATTCCAGCAAATTACACCCATAAAATCAAGATCACCTGTGTGACATGAAAGAAAGCAAAAAAGACATACTGCAGCTACATTGTGTTTCTAAATGTGATCTTTGTTATGTGTCAAATTATGCATGACAAAAACACTGCTGATTAATAATCAGCAATCAGTTTAATGGAGAAACAAACACATTCTGACATTACAAGTTAAGTTGTAATTAAAAATATATTTTTTTTCCAACAGGAATCAAGATGGTTTCATTGATCGTGAGGAGTTTGGGGAAATCTTGCGTGCAACTGGTGAGCCGGTGACAGAAGAAGAGATAAATGAACTCATGGCAGATGCAGACACAAACAAAGATGGGAAGATTGATTTTGATGGTAAAGCAAATCCTATTTATTCTATTTTCTGTGCTGCCCTCATGTGGAAATTAAAGGGTTCAATTAAAGGAGAAGTCCACTGCCAGAACAAGAAGTAATTTACTCACCCCCTTGTCATCCAAGATGTTGATGTTTTTCTGTCTTCCGTCGTAAAGAATTTATGTTTTTTAAGGAAAGCATTTCAGCATTTTTTCCCATTTAATGGACTTTAATGATGCCCCGATTTTGAACTTGCAAAGTGCAGTTTAAATGCAGGTTCAAAGGGCTCTAAATGATCCCTTCCGTGGAAGAAGTGTCTTATCTAGCGAAACGATTAGTCATTTTTTTCTAAAAATAAAAATTTGCATACTTTTTAAGCACAAAAGCTTGTGTAGCACAGGCTCTGGGATGCGCGTCCATGGCGTTACGTACTGTGGAACACGTCGAAAGGTCACGCGCGACGTAGGCGGAACTACAGACCAAGCAAACGTGCAAAGACTAAGAAAGTGGAAGTAAAAAGTCAACGATGTTGGATGATTCTGAAGTTGTAGGAAAAAATGTGATGGAGTTTTTCGCCATATCCTACCTTTTTGAGCCGGAGTACACAGACGATGAACTTAGACGTAATTCCATAGTACGTAGCATCGTGGACGCGCATCGCAGAGCTGGTGCTACAAGCTGCATTTGAACTGCATTTTGCAAGTTCAAAATCGGGGCACCATTGAAGTCCATTATATGAAAAAAAAAAATCCTGAAATGCTTCTTCAAAAACCATAATTTCTTTACGACTGAAGACAGAAAGACATGAACATCTTGGATGACAAGGGGGTGAATAAATTATCTGTAAATTGTTGTTCTGGAAGTGGACTTCTCCCTTAATAGATGCAATAAAAGAACCAGTCTGAGTTTGGATTAGTTTTCTAGAATCAAAAATTCCCTGATAATTTACTCACCGCTACGTCATCCAAGATGTTCATGTCTTTCTTTCTTCAGTCAAAAAGAAATGAAGGTTTTTGAGGAAAACATTCCAGGATTTTTCTCCATATAGTGGACTTCAATCCAAATTGGGTCCTAATTACAGTTTCAGTGCAGCTTCAAAGGGCTCTACACAATTCCAGTGAGAAATATGGTAATTGGTCATTTTGGTGACACTTTATATGAAGCCCATATTTATAATACATTATAAGGGTATTCTAAAGGCATTATAATCAATGCATAATGCATTATAAAAAACCTTATGATATGTTGTATCATCTCAAGAGTATTCATAAGAACGGTTTAATATATTAAAATATTTACTTGGTTATAGCTTTTAAGAGTATGGTGATTATAACACACAATAAACACATCAACTTAAGTTACCATGGATTATACTTCTCATAGTTATAACGTACTATAAGTCTCATATTTTGCCATGTTGCTTTACTTAACAGACCACTTATAATTAATAATAATATTTTTTTTCTCTCAAACAGCCATAAGATCAGGTATCAGATCAGATGAATGTGTAATAGGACACGTTTGCTTTTAACTATTTTTATTGTAATATCAGTTTGATTATTTTGATGGTAACCTTTAGGGCCGTTCACATTTCACATCTTTTGCACGCTCAAGTTCGTTATTTTTAAATGTAGACATGTGACAAGATTCAACCAATTAGCTCCATCCTTTTCAGTAACAACATTGAAAGCTCAGCCAAGATGGAGAAACAGCTGATCATAGCTGTACATTTTTAAATAAATTTAGTAGCAGAGCTACAGCAAGTGATATTTAGTGCTGGAAATCCGTTTGTCCTTTGATGAAACTTCTGCCTCTTCATTGAGAGTGCGGGTCATGGTTGCTATGTTAGCACTTTATTTTGATGGTTCCCCAACAGACAAACTGATTATAAAGTAACTTTTCAAGTAAGTGAACCTTCTAGCTACCTACTAAGGTGTACCTTAAGTCTAACTTAAGTCTACTAATACTCTAAGCAGTGTTAAACCCTATTCGGACAGGACTAGTTTTCTAAACTACGTTTGAGTTTCGATTCTTATCACCTGACGTCTGCGATTGTCGTGTATCACTTCGGATGGGACTAACATCTCCGTGTTTATTACAGAGGTGGGAGGGTCTGTTTCGTACATCTGGGCGTTGCAGAGATCACACACTCATGCGTGCATTGAGTATAGTCAGATTATTATCATAGCATAAACACAGTTTTACTGCAAATACCATGGTGGAGCTGTATGGCTAGTATAGCAAAACCATGGTTAATGTGTGGTTACTTTAGTTTAACTCTTTTATTTATTTGTAGTAAAACAATGTTTAATTTATAATGTTCATAAATGTACATATGTAATTAAAACATTATGTAACATTAATGAGTGCAGAAATGAACGCGAGTAACGTTAATCTTACCCAACGTTTATATTACAGCGGTTAATGTGATCTGGCTCTTGATTTTATTATTGTAATTTTTTGCTTCTTTGCCGAGAGGGAAACGTATCAAAAATGCGCACGTTAAGAGCATATACGGTAATTCACGTTGGCCAAAACACACAAGGAAATGCGTGGGGAAAAAAATACCGTCTGCAATCACAGACATGCACAATCGGACGGGATTAGTTTTCTCAGAGGATCGCTGAGTTTGCCGAAAAACAGTAGGTCATTTGCTCTGAAATTATTACAGAGGTTGTGTGAGGAAAACACAGACGTGGCAGATTCGGACGGGATTAAAATTGCAAAGTAGGCCCACGTCTGTGAAACACAAATTTCTCTAACGCCCCCCTGTAAAACTAATCCCGACCGAATAGGGCTTTTCTTGACATGTGGTTGCTTAATAGTCAATAGACTAAGGGGACAATCAAAATAAAATGTAACCTTACATTACATTTAGAATTTGACAATGTCAAGTTTTCCTTTTTCCCAAAAAACCAAACATGACCTTACATAGCTGCTTTGAAACAATTGTATAAATATAGGTGATCTGTAGGAATATGGGCATAAAACACCATCTATGTTTGCTACTGTCCACCGTGTTACTGGGCAATGGACCTTTATCTCACTTCCTATATCCGGTAAGTGAAGCAGTGTATCCCTACTTCCGGTCCCATCGCAACGCAATGAAAACTAATGGGAGAATCCTCTCTTTCCTTTCTTTCTCCGGTGTTACTGCAGTGTACCCGGCTGCTTTTATTCCAAACAATGACACACTGCCTCAGTTTTCACGATTTCCTGACACAACACGGATGAGATGCATGGGATGAATTAAGGTCCTTCTAAAATATTACGCGGGAGCACGTTCGCGTGGAGTATGCATTTCGAAACTGGGGATGTTTACGCCTACATCTCATATCACAAGTTCCGTTGCGTTTGGAAAATTCTGTGCACAGTAATCCGAATATTTCTTCGCCTGTCTCTGAAAATGTCCGGAGTTTGAAATCATCCTGCAGATGCTCATTTTAACAGGCTTTTATTCAACTAGTGATTACAGCATATTGAAAAATATACATAACCGGAAGAATTGATCCACTGCTTTAACAAGCGCTTCCGGTGTGATAAGGGTCCATTAACCAGGCTTTATCTCCACACAGCTGTGTGATCAGTCTCACCTGAGAAGATCAGTTTCTCCTTCATGAGGTTGACGTCACGACTCGGCCGACGTACTACAGCGCTTAGCATGATCTGCTCAGGGTTCTAGCTGCGTATACCACTCATCTTCCACCTGAGGAAAAAACATGACAACACACAGTCAACAAAACACACTTCTGAGGCTTTGAAAGTGCCACAAAGTTCTGCTCATTAAGTATTGGATCTTGAAATATTTGATGAGATAAAGTGACTGAGAACACTTTAAAAGGATTAAAGAGCAACACTAAAGTAAAAGCACTAAGAATGATAATTACTGGAACGAAAAATACAAACAGACATATGAAACAGAACAAATCAAGACCCTAAAATACTCATCCTCATTACCTGATCAGGTGATAGCTGAGCAATTTCAGCGAGCAGTGGAAGACAGGCGCATGCAAAGAGCAGAAGACAGAGAGAAAATGGAAAGTAGAGATTGCCAAGAAGAAAAGAGCAGAGCCATCAGTTGAAAAGCGCCCGCCCGCCCAGCAGAGATATAGCAAGCGTGCTAACTGCAGAACAACCTAACATTAATGCCAAGGACTGCTTTCGTGCAAATGTGTGCGAGCACAGAAATAGTCATATTGAAGATTAAAGCCACTACTGACACAGCAAAATAGCTTCCAGTATTAAAAAGCATTAAGAAACAACTTGAAGGACATAAAAGAGATGCACTTACTTCTGAAAAATGAAGATGCCGATGACAGTCACCACAGATATTAAATCTGAGGTGATCCATATCAGGCCATATTCTTCCGCACTCTACAAAACATGTTAAAGCAGCATTTAGCCATTAGATATCAATATAAAAAAAGCTAATTAGGAGAAAAAAACAAGCAGAATCCTAATAAAATAAAATCACAATATATATAAAACTGTACACTACTAATCATAAGTTTTTGAACCGTAAGATTTTTAAATGTTTTTTACAGAAGTGTCTTCTGTTCACCAAGCCTGCATTTATTTGATCCAAAGTACAGCAAAAACAGTAAAATTCTGAAATATTTTTACTGTTTAAAATAACTGTTTCCTATTTGAATATATTTTAAAATGTGATTCATTTTTGTGATTTCAAAGCTACATTTTAGCTTCATTACTCCAGTCACATGATCCTTCAGAAAGCATTGTAATATTCTGATTTGCTGCTCAAAAAACATTTATTATTATTATCATTATTACTATGTTAAAAACAGCTGAGTATAATTTTTTTCAGGTTGCTTTGAATTGAAAGTTCAGAAGAACAGAAATCTTTTGTTACATTACAAATGTCTTCATCATCAATTTTGATTAATTTAAAGCATCCTTGCTAAAGAAAATAATTAATTCCCATTATTTCTTCCCCTAAAAAAATCCCTTTCCACTACAGACTTTTCTGATGCAAATGTATGCAACTATTTGTAAAATTAGTTAGTGATCTTGCATCATATATAAAGCAGGCAATTTTAAAATCTACAGTATTCTGTGGAATGGGTGATAAAATGTGTAAAAGTGGGCCAAGATTCTCTACATCCTTCTTGGAAGCTGACAGCATAATTGAATTAGCCATTCAATGAACATCCGATCAACGTGTAGGACTTCATGAATGACAGGCGTTCCAAATCTGGCCTGTGTATTTGAATGTGATTATAGCCGATTGATACAAAAAACTGAAAATTTACTCACCTTGCAAGCTGTCCAGATTGTAGATGAGCTTGTCTCTTCAACACAACAGATTTATAGAAATTTAGCATTCCCCTTCAGTCGTTTCACTACGACGTTACATATAAGCGAGTTCCCATATCCTTCAGGGAACGAGGGTTACGTACGTAACCTAGACGTTATATCACTTGCCCTCCAATGGATCCTCTGCAGTGAATGGGTGCCACCAGATTGAGAGTTCAAACAGCTAATAAAAACATCAAAATAATCCGTAAGTAATTTACACGACTCCACTCTATCATTTAACATCTTGTAAAGTGAAAGGGTTGAAGCTAAACTCTACAGGGACACTGGCCCTCCAGGACCGAGTCTGCCCAGGCCTGCCCTAAATGGCGTAACTTAAATTTTTTTTTCTTTCGCATTTTACTAGTTTTTTTTTAATTGTCAAATGACGTTATTTTCGGCATTTTAAATAACAGAAAGCGACGTCAGTTGTAGTGCTCATTATCCCCTAAACAGCGTAACTTTAATTTTTTTTTAATACAATTTTTTTATACAATTTTTTTTATAAAGAACCAACAAATAAAATTAATTAAAAAATAAATACAAGAAAATAAAATACATACAAAAATAAATTAAATTAAATAAAAAAAAAAAAGAAATGACAGGTCTTGCTAAATCACAATAACTTAAATGAATCAAACAAATGCAGAGTTTTTATAGCTTTTTTGTTTGTACTCCCCTTAATAGTACTTCTATAAATATCTAATTCTTTAAGTACCACAGAAAAAAGAGGTTTCTGATTGATAAATTTACAGCGATGAATATGAAACTTAACAAGTATAATCAAGAGATTGATAATGTAAGCCTCATTTTCCAGCTTCATATAAGCTTCATAAGAGAATTAATATTTCTCTTCCAAATGTGCATTCTGAATAATAAATAAATTTAACCTGCTGCAGTCAATTTCGTCTTCTCATTAACAATGTCTTTCTCATCATATTTTATACCTGTTTACATTAAAATACATTTTAAATAAACACCCTTAGTGAATTAATCATGGATTTATTATAGTAAATGTAGTAACCATGTTATATTTTATTTTATTTTTTTCCGCGGACTGATTTCCAATTGTATTGCCATAGTTTTACTACACATACCATGCTTAATTTTCGTAAGAGCAGTATTAAAATAGATGAATGAATAGGCGTTGCCTTAAAGAAATAACAATGTTGAACATTTTAGCTAATTAATCTAGACAGTATAACGCATTGACAGCGTGATTTGAGTAATATTTAAGAATTTTGGCATAAACGTAAATTACATACAGTGAAATGACTGTGAATGAAAAATGACAGAATAAAGACTAAAATTTAATATAAATAAATAAATATGTTGATTCTGATTTTATTCATCAGGTCTCACACACACTGCACGCACTGACGCAGTGTGGTGAAATCACGCATGTTTATGAGCCATGGGTTTCTCAGATCGGTACGTTGGATTAAAACTACAAGTTCCGATGTGTTTGGAAAATTATGTGCACAGTAATCATCAGAATATTTCTTCGCCTGTCTCTGAAAATGTCTGGATTTTGAAATCAACCTGCAGATGCTCATGTTAACAGGCTTTTATTCAACAGCATATTGAAAAATATACATAACCGGAAGAATCGATATACTGCTTCGACAAGCGCTTCCGGTGTTCAATTCCGGTGCGATAAAGGTCCATTGACATTTTTAGTGTTTTGGGCCTATACTCAACATGGAAGCCTAGAACTACTGAGCATATGGTATGTTCAGAAATATATTTTCATAAACAAAACGTAAGTTTTAGTTAAATTGTCTTTTTAAAATGAAAATTCCATGTCATTTTCTCCTCCAACTTCAAAATCATCTGACGTCGTTGTTTTACCTTGTAAAAGGCGTTTGACTTTCTTTGCATGTTCACCTTGTAAACACTGGGTCGGCACGTCCGCCTACGTTATGTGCGTAATTACGTAATGTGTGAGGTCAAGCTAGTGCAAGACAAGCATTTGTGGTTAAAAAGTATATTGATTTTAATTATTTTTAAAAAAAAATGACCGGTCGTTTGACTAGATAGGACCCTAATTCCTCGGCTGGGATCATGTAGAGCCCTTTAAAGCGGCACTGAAACTGCAATTTGGACCTTAAACCCATTGGCCACCATTGAAGTCAACTATATGAAGAAAAATCCTGGAATGTTTTCCTCAAAAACCTTGATGTCTTGTCAAATGAAGAAAGAAAGACGTGAACATCTTGGGTGACAAGGGGGTGAGTAAATTATTAGGAAATTTTTATTTTGGAAGTGAACCAATTCTTTAAAATAACCATTTTTTGCTTGGTGCGAAGAACATTTTAATGAACTGAAGAAACCTTTTCCATTAAAAAGGATTTTTTGTGCAATGGAACGACTACATGGATGTATTTTAAGAGTGTATGATGGCTACAATAATTGAATGCTATGAATGTTCATGTTTGTGGAGAGAGAATGAACAATACCAAGAAATGGGTTTGTATGTTATTTCATCCCTTTTTCTATTTTCATTCCAGAGTTCCTTAAAATGATGGAGAACGTCCAGTAAGAAAAAATTACATTCCATCCCCTCCAAACCCCTAATGACAGCATTCAAGACTCTTAAGAACAACCCATGCTGAGATTGTTGAAGAAAAAGAGAACTGAGGCAACACAACATCAACAATTAGGGCTGGAATTTGCTTTGAAGGACAGAGATTATAGATCAGTTGCGTCATGTTGGAAATGTTCCTCTGGGATCGAACTGTGATGGTGTCTATATATAACCCTTCAAACCTTTTAAGAGGAAACCACTTACGCCTCCCCCCTCAGCTGTCCCCTACTACACCTGCTTATTCCCAAGACATGCAGCAAGTTTCCTTCAACCCCCTTCCCCTCTCCTTCACCCTTTACAGTGATTCAAAATAACCCTGCTACAGTACAAGCTTCAGAAACAGACTTGATGTTGTCATGGCGATACGGAATCTCTTTAGCTGACATGTTTGCGGCGTCTGCAAATCTAATAAAAAGGCACATCTTGGCCAATCTAATTGTTTATTTGGCAATTTTTTTTTACTGTAATAGTATTATCTAAAATTATACAGAATCTCTCCGAGTCTAACATTTTTAAAAGTTAAATGTAATTTCAGGCCTGAAAATTAATAAAGCCATTTCTAGAAGCTGTAACTCATGTGATCTTCTCACCCACCTTGCCCATAAAACAAGAACATCCCACCATATTGGTTTCCAGTACCACATGTCCAAAATACACAACACTTTGGCCGTCCAGTAGATCCGTAGCGAGATGTATTTATCTTTTCGCTTGTCGGTCTCTTCCAATATTTTTCTGCTTACCCTGCCTAGTCTTCACATGGCCAAAAAAAGATTAAAAAGATCAATTTCGAATCCTAAAGTCAACTTTTTGTGCCAGGAGCATGCAAGTTATACATATACAAGTTCTGAAAGGTGCAAAAGGTCAGTTTCCTTGTTTTCTTCTCATGGTGGAAAGCCATGTGATCCTTGTAACACCTCGATGTCTTCAGGTCATATTGATGGAGGTGTTATCTCAAGCCAGTGCCAATGTAAAAGCAAATCTCCAAAGCTGCATTGATATGCAAACTGCAAAACCGGACCTTCTGCTCTTCTTTTCTGCCTGAAAGTATATAGTCCGCAACCCCCTCCTCAGAATTCCTCCACATCCTTCTCCAATCCACATCCGTACGATTCCTCGCTCAGGAAACACATGCCCTACATGGAAACTCGGGTTTAGGCTCTTCGGAGTTTGGGGTACCTGTGTCGCCATTTGTGTTGTTGGGTTTTGGGTGGGGTGGAGTGGAGATCTAAACCGTTTGCTATTCAGGGCACGCTGAAGATTTGCAACACAGCATCTTCCCAAGAGGTTTAGGGTTTCTTGACTTGACTAAAGGGGGGTTGTGCAGAACACTATCGCCTCTCACCACCACAAAAATGAATTTCCATCTGTAAGCTACTTATTTTACATTTTAATGGCTATTATAATTCATAAGTACGTTGCTTCTCACATTTAGTAAAATGTTGAGGAGAATTAGGAGGAGTGTCTCCGGACAAAAATGTGCCAGGATTTCATTCCTAAACATTAGTGTGGTCAACACTAACATGCAGTTTCCACAATGAAGTTTTACCAGACACACTAAATAATTATTTTATTGTATCTTTGAACAGGTCTTCCTTAAATACAGGCGTTCTGATGATAAACACAACAGGATAAGGCAGTTACCATTTTCCTGTATTCTCGCAGACTGTTCTTAAAGTGTACTCATTTCACATTTCTATTGGCTTATGTGAGCAGTCGAACCCTAAAAGTTCAGGATTCTAAATCTGGAGGCCTGTGGGCGGGTCTTGGGTGGCCTGTTTAAAGTGTGTCAGAACTGTCACTTGACGTCTAGTCTTTCTGTTGGGGTGCAAGCGCGTTGACCACTGCTTGTCTCGTGGATATAAGTGAGGAGGCTAATCCACAACCATGGTAAGAGTTTAAATCATCTAAATGGTCAGTTTTGCTAATGAACGCATGAAAACATAAAATGTGCAAATGGGGCCTAGTCAAAAAGTAATCAGAATTACATTTCTGTCATTATTAATAATGGATTATACACAATAAGAGTTTTGGTAATACTTCTGTTGCAGCTATGTTTGCTTTTAATAAAGCTTTATAATGAAATAAGTTTTATTTAGTTTTGAAAAATAGAATGTATTTAAATCTGTTTACTGTGTCTCATTTCTACTAGAACATTTTCATCATCTTTGCCTGGGCAATAATGTCTGATATAATCTGAAAGAAACTATTAGGTGTTATGTTTAGGTGACTTTTTTTATAGATTCAAAGTTATTTGACTGCTAGTTAACTTGTGCTACAAGTCAAAGATTTCTCACTTCAAATCTAAAAAATCTGAACAAAAAATATTACACTCAATGCTACAAATTCATCACACGTTGCAGCAAAGTCCATTGTAAGTTCCTCATGGCCATTTTTTTTTTCTATGATGTAATAATGTTTTAACATGGATAAAAATAGCTTGAAGGAGTTTAATTATTCCAAGATATCAAATAGTCAAAGATCAATCTGAAGCATCATTAATATATGTTAGGCTAAGTAGGCTAAAATGGTACTAATGAATGTTTATAAAAAGAGGTGGTGGGTAGAAATGAGTAAGATGGACATCCTGCTATTTGATATGAATCTGGTCAGCAGGTTAGGTAAGTGGGTTAACCAGAAGCTGAGGCGACACATTCCAAGGATCCTGTTTCGGAATTACCATGTACAGTCACTGACTGCGAGGATAACGTGCTGAGCCTTAAAATAGTCGCAAACTGTCTTGAGGAAAGTTCTAGGCACCATCTGCTGTTTGCAAAGCCCTTTAATGCATACAGTGCATTATTAAGAAAACACAAACAAATGGCTCTCCAGAACAAACCGGTTTTCTCATTTGTAACCCTGGACCACAAAACTAATCATAAGTAGCATGGGTAAGCATTTGTAGCAATATCCAACATATATATTGTATGGGTCAAAATTATCAATGTTTCTTTTATGCCAAAAATCATGTTCCATTAAGATATTTTGTGATTTCCTAATGTAAATGTAAAATACATTGCTAAGAACATTTAGACAACTGTAAAGGCGATTTTCTTAGTATTTAAATTTTTTTGCACCCTCAGATTCCAGGATTTCAAATATTGTCCTATCCTAACAAACCATACCTCAATGGAAAGCTTATTTATTCAGCTTTCAGATGATGTACCAATCTCAGTTACAAAAAATTGAACCTTATGACTAGTTTTGTGGTCCAGGGTCGCTGGTTATTATCAGAATAATGCTTTGCACTGTTTATATCTGTAACTAACCGTTCATAATGTAACCGTCTCACAGACTGACGCGCAACAAGAGGCCCGCTCATACCTGAGCGAGGAGATGCTTGCCGGTGAGTGTACAAACTAATAAACGTATATATATTATACCAATATCCACGGCGTTTTGTTCCATTAAACTTAATGCATCTATTTCAAAGAGTTCAAGGCTGCCTTCGACATGTTCGACACCGACGGTGGCGGTGATATCAGCACCAAGGAGTTGGGTACCGTCATGAGGATGCTTGGTCAGAATCCAACCAGAGAGGAGTTGGAAGAAATCATCGAGGAGGTCGATGAAGACGGTAAGCAAAATGCCATAGAAAAAAATATAGAACTATATAACGCTGTAGGCCGAAAAAGGACAACTTACCTTGAAGATTAAAACCCTGTTTAAAGTCAAAAATACATTGATGTAACTCTAGAAGCAGTCACGTCAAGTATGTTCATCGTCTTTCTGTGTTTGCATACATTTAAGCATTAAATATAAAAATGTAGATTGTAATAGCTAATGCACTTTATACTTGAAACCTCAGGCAGCGGATCCATCGACTTTGAGGAGTTCTTGGTCATGATGGTGAGACTCCTAAAGGAGGACCAGGCTGGCAAGAGCGAGGAAGAGTTGGCCGAATGCTTCCGCGTGCTGGACAAGTACGTCATTTGATATTACTTGTGCGCACCTGTTTTTGAATCTTACCCAGACTCATATGCAACACTGTGAATCTACAGGAACGCTGATGGCTACATCGACAGAGATGAGTTTGCCGAGATCATCCGCAGCACTGGTGAACCCATCTCAGAGGAAGAGATCGATGAGCTGCTTAAAGATGGAGACAAAAACAACGATGGCATGCTGGACTTTGATGGTATGCTGGTTTATAAATTACATTTGCTTTTATTTATGAGCGTGCATGAATTCACATCAGGTATTGAAACAACAAAATGTCTCTTTTCCCTCAGAATTCCTCAAGATGATGGAGAACGTGCAGTAAAACAGAGACTCAAGGACATTCCTCTCCCCTCTCACCCCTGCCAACAGAAACCTTTACCTCTCAGTACCTCTCAAAATCACTTTCCCCCTTTTGTCCTATTTCTGCCTCCATCTCACCTCTTCAGCAGACAGACAGATAAACACCTGTGTGGGGTTTGCCAAGGTTGGGCTCCCTCATGCAAGACCCAAGGAGCCAAGCTGTGGTGTGGTTCACAGGTTCGCTAGAAGCACATGCCATGGTAGACCCCACGTTTGTGGGTGTTTAGTCTAGATTTAGTCTAGATCAGCAGCTTGTTATCGCTGCATAGACCAATGCCAAAGCCACAACCACTTCACTGTATTTAAGAACGAACGCTTGAAAACAGAATAAAAAATAAAACACACGTTGTTTAGTTGGTCTGACATTTTGATTTGTACGGTTTATCAATTAAACATTGTTTCTTTTCTCACGAGTATCTGACCCCAATTAGTTGACAATTCCTGTATATACTAAAGACTAGTACTGTTTATGTAGTAGCAACACCCAAACCGCAAACTCTTACAAATATCACAGTGATATTTCACTTATGCCAGTGTGGCATTCAGTTTTATTAGACATGCTGTAGGAATAGCTCTCCATCTCTATTGCACATTTAGATTTTAAACATGACGTTCTTTGTGTGCTGCAAGTGTGTAAATCAGTAAATTGTGTCTTGTTTATCTGGTCAATGGCTGATGAGTATTATTTGCAAAGTAAAGGGTTGCACACTAATAAAGCAAATATAACTGATGACTTAAAGTAAGTAAATTACACATTCCTCCTTTTTGTGAGAATGACATATACTGGGGGATAAGAACACTAAATGTTAAAAAAATCTGACTAATAATAATATTATTAATCTGGCTTATTATTAACATATCTTAATGCGATTTACACATGCATGTCTAAGGTATGAATAGAATGCCTTATGTCACTGATTTTTTATATATACATCAGTTATATTAACATTACTGACATTACTTATTTTAAATTGAAGTCTTATTTTATCTGCTATATCTGGCACTATTTACCAAAGCAATTTATTTTACACTGCTGTTCAAAAGTTTGGAATCAGTTCGATTTTTAATGTTTTTTTTTTTTTTTTTTTAAAATAAGTTTCATATGCTCATCAAGGCTGTATCTATTTGATCAAAAATACAGAATTTTTTTTTTTTTTTTTGAGTTTTTAAAAAGTCTTCTATTTTAATATACTTTAAAATATAATTTATTTCTGCGAAGCAAAGCTGAATTTTCAGCATCATTACTTCAGTCCTCAGTGTCACATGATTCTTCAGAAATCATTCTGATTTAATATTGCTTAATATTTTTGGGGACTTGCAAGGATTCTGATAAATAAAAAGTTAAAAATAACAGTGTTTATTCAAAATACAAATTTTGTCTTACAATATACAATATTCAAATGTTTGGGGTCAGTAAATTATTTTTATTATTTTTAATACATTTATTCAGAAAGGGTGTGTTAAATACTTATATTGTTAGAAAAGATTTCTATTTTGAATAAATGCTGTCCTTTTTATCTTTTTATTCATCAAAATCAAAGAAAAAAGCAGCACAGGAGTTTTATCACTGATAATAAATCAGCATATTAGAATGATTTCTGAAGGATCATGTGACACTAAAGACCAGAGTAACTGCTGATGAAAATTCAGCGTTGCGTCACATAAATAAATTATATTTTGAAGTATATTAAAATAGGAAACCAATATTAGAAACTGCAATAATATTTCCCAATATTATTATTTTTTTCTGTATTTTTGGTCAGAGAAATATAGCCTTGATGAACAAAAGAGACTCCATTAAAAAAAAAAAAAACTATAAAACTCCTAGTGATCCCTAACTTAAATTTTTTGCAACAAAAAATATTTTAATATTAACAAAAATTAATAAAATGTAAAAGACAATTTGTCATCTCACAGCATGAAATGATCATTTTAAAAGTATCTTCCTGGTACAACTTGAGGGTGGGTGAACTATCCCTTTAAAAGTTAAATAATATCATGGATATGTAATTTATATGTTACGCTGTCATTGGTGATATTATATTAAGGATGCTGTACATGTTATCTAAGAAGCAGCCACGTTTCTTCTAATTTTTAAGGTGTAAAGAAATGTTAAAATCTAAATAATAACAATAAACCTTGCATTACAAGTTTAACAGTTTTATCTTTATTGTACAACATCTGTAAAAAAAAACACACACACAGAGTAAAGGAACTGTGAACTGTCAAGCAACTGAATGAACACAAAGCTGTAAGAAAAGTGGACTAAGGTTTACAAAAGGTAAAACTCCATTAGAGGAGAAAATGACCCTTTTCACTTGAAACAACATAGCAACCGAAGGCCAATTTCAAGACCCATAATTTGCTTCGTCAAAAGCTTTCCGAGCTTTCTTCAGCTCCTCGTTCATAGTGAGCAGGTCCTTGACTCTCGCAAATTTTCTAGGGTCCTTGCGGATGAGAAACACAATATCCTCCACCTGCACGCGTCCCTGGCGCCCTATAGACATCGCCTTGTGCGTCATCTCCGTGATGAACTCGATCACCAGATCCTCCAGTATATCCACTGACTCGGTGTAGGGGTTTTGGTCGTCTCCGAACCCATACATCATGCAGCGAAGCTCCTTGGAAAAAAGTCGCTTTCTTTTACCTTGGCCAGAGTCTGCCCCGTTTCCTCCGTCGTCTATGTCCTCGTCAAAACCGGGATCATCCTCTTCCTCAGCCATTCTTACAACGAAATACAGTGTGCTGGTTAGAAACAGCCATTCAAAACACAGAAATCAAACGTTCTATATTCAAGAACAGTGTTTAGGTACTTACATGTAAAAACCCAACGGGAACAAAAACAAAGCACCCCAACCAGCAAATGCAAAGACAGGAACTACTGTTCATTCATTTGCACATAATGCGGGACTGGAAGGAGACATTAAAACCGTTAGCGACCCCTAGACTTCTGGATGAATGACGTATTGAAGGGTTGTGGTGAAAAGTTCGGATCACTTCTGTAAATTGGTTCTTTCGAACAAATCAATTCAGTGATTCTTTTATGTCACAACGCTCCAAATATTCCAATGAGTGTCCAGAGAAAGCGAAAAATGACATGTATTTAAGAAACCGAAAATTTGAATATTTTATGATTTTGCATAATGTCGAATAGCGAGCTCCCAAATTGCTCCTTTTTTTGTTTCTCTAATTTATGTGTATTCTGTAAAGTTGAGGAAGAAACTTTACTTCATTTATTCTATTATTGCAATTATGTTAAATCTTTTTGGGAGAAGTTAGGTTGTTATTTGTCTTGTTTTATAAAACATGGTTTTACATTTTTGCTGAAATATATATTTTTGTATTTTTCTGGCAGTGAGCATGCTATTGGCATTGTTGTTCATTTTTTGTGTTGCACTGTACTTTTTTGTTCACAAAAACAAATTTGTCAAGATGTTACCTAGATTTGATGTCTTTTTTTGCTGAGATTTTGCTTATTGTTAAATCTCTTAAACTCACAGATAACAATAAGAATAGCAAGTTTCTTAAGGCTTATTATTATATGATTTTTCTTTATGATATTGTATTTCATTGCAGTGCTGTATCTTGTTGTTCTTTTTTTCTCGTAATAAAAGAAAAAAAAAACCACAACATTAACCTGGGCGTAATTTCGAATCATAATATATATATATTTTTTTATTTATTTATTTTTTTTTTTTTTGGTAAATATACACTACCAGTCAAAAGTTTTTGGACAGTAAGACTTTTTATGTTTTTAAAAGAAGTCTCTTCTGCTCTCCAAGCCTTTTTTGAAATATTTTACTACTGGTATTTAACTGTTTTCTATTTGAATATATTTTAAAATGTAATTTATTCCTGTGATTTCGAGGCTGAATTTTTTGCATCATTCTAATATTCTGATTTACTGCTTAAACATTTTTATTATTATTATTATTATTATATTGAAAACAGCTAAATAGATTTTTTCAAGTTTTTTTGATGAATGGAAAGTTCAGAAGAACAGCATTTATCTGAAATAGAAATCTTTTGTAACATCATAAATGGCTTTATTGTCACTTCTGATCAATTTAAAGCATCCTTGCTAAATAAAACTATTAATTTCTATAACCCCCCCTTAAAATTATACTTACTCCAAGCTTTTGAATGTTTTAGTGTATAATGTTACAAAAGCGTTTTATTTCAGATAAATGCTGATCTTTGGATTTCTATTCATCAAAGAATCCTAAAAAAAGTAAACAATTGTTTAAAATATTAATGATAATAATAATAATAATAATAAATGTTTCTTGAACAGCAAATCATCATTAGAATGATTTCTGAAGGATCATTTGACACTGAAGACTGGAGTAATGATGCTGAAAATTTAGGTTTGATCACAGGAATAAATTACATTTTAATATATATTTAAATAGGAAGCAGTTATTTTAAACAGTAAAAAAATTCACAATATAAGGCTACAGCTTTTGCTGCATTTTGAATCAAATAAATGCATACTGTTCAAAAACTTTTGACTGGTATACATAAAATAAAATGAAAAATTCAAACTTCTGTTTAATTTTATTCTACATTTTTATTTGTTCTCTCTCTTTAGTAAACACTTTGTTAGTATATTGTTCGCTATTTGGATGTCTTATTATGTATTATATAAATTCCCCAAATGTAATATGTGACCCTGGACCACAAAACCAGTCTTAAGTCGCTGGGGTATATTTGTAGCAATAGCCAAAAATACATTGCATGGGTCAAAATTATTCTTTTATGCCAAAAATCATTAGGAAATTAAGTAAAGAGCATGTTCCATGAATATATTTTGTAAAATCCCTACTGTAAATATATGAAAACTTAATTTTTGATTAGCAATATTCATTATTAAGAACTTGCTTTGGACAACTTTTAAGGCGATTTTCTCAATATATAGATTTTTTTGCACCCTCAGATTCCTGATTTTTAAATAGTCATATCTCGACCAAATATTGTCCTGTCCTAACAAACTATACATCAATGAAACGATGTATATATTTATCCAGCTTTTATATGATGTATAAATCTCAATTTTGAAAAAATTACCCTTATGACTGGTTTTGTGATCCAGGGTCACATATGTAGACACATATTGATTTTTTTTTATATTTTAGGGTAAATAAGAGTATTTAATACTGTAATTTCGCGTCCGTCAGCTGTTCACTTAAGGCTTCAGCTTCGGTTCTCGGAACAGGTCGGCGGTGATTACATTTCAGGATCGCTTCAGTGTGAATCGTGAAAGATTTTTTCAGACAGCGTAAATGAATCGGTTCAGCAAAAAGATCCGACTCAAAAGAACAAACCGATCAGCGCTAAAACATAGCAAACAACAACCGTTCTGCTATCTAGCGCAGTTCACAGTGGCTTGGGACCTTCTTGTGTGTCTCTTGCACACAAGAAGAATTAAGAAAAAACTTTAATTTCAAAACATATGTGCAAAATTCAAAATTTCCCGGGCTGCAGCGCATGTGTCAGCAGAGCAACGTCCACGTCATAGCAGAAGTAACTACACAGGGGTGTCTGTAGGTTCACAAACAAGAACAGTTTTTGGAATAGCACAGTTAACTGAGTCTCGCGTAATGTCACCCTAGTGCTCCGAGACGACTCGCATATCCAAATGATGGTTACATAGTGTTTAATGCAACCAGCTTTTCGTTTACGAGGACTATGTAAACACTGAGGTAAGAAAATGTGATAACTGTCCTAGCTAGTACTGGTTAGCTGTAAATGGCACAGTCAGCGTGTGACCTGTCACAGCATCAATGAGGTAACTAACGAGGTTATTAGTGGTCGAGAGGTCGTAAAACAACATTTAAGTTAGATTTGATAAAGACACTGGAGTTTATTGCATAAACGCCTGATAAAACAAAACGTCATAAGTTTGTCATCACACAGTTGTTCTGTTACAATATGTTGCACTTTTCAACAAGTGCTTCTTTGATCAGTGGGACACAGTCGACTCGTGCACATCAAACTTTGGCCCTGCATGTTCTTATCAACCTACTCAAGAGTTCCACGTTAACATATTTTGGGGCGCTCTGGTTAATTCGTATTACCTTCCTCTTTTTAAATAGCTGTGCCTTGTCGGATTCGGGTTGTCCAGGATGGCGTGCCCGACGCAATTCCTCTGCAAGGCACTGCGCACCGTGGGCCTGGTGCTTTTCTACTATGTGTTTTCCATTGGCATAACATTCTACAACAAGTGGCTCATGAAGGTAAAATGTAGTTCAGCTGGGTGAAAACCTGCCTGTTCCTTGTAAGTGTTTTGTTTTTAAAAGAGCGCTCATTTTTTGTCCATTTGGTTTGTGTAATGTTTGTTTTTATCTCAATCTGTCTCAGGACTTCCACTTTCCTCTGTTCATGACGCTGGTGCATCTCGTAATAATTTTCTGTTTCTCCACACTGACACGCTTTGCCATGCAGTGCTGGATGGGAAAGCCTCGAGTGATCCTTCCCTGGAAGGTTTACCTTTCTAAAGTGGCCCCAACAGGTAAAGATTTTGTGTTTGTTTTGGAGAAAACTCATCAGTGAGTCCAAAGACCAAAAATGTGTTTGAATGTGTGTCATAATAGTAGCTGAGGAGATAAAATATGTTATCTTTTCTATCCAACACACAGTTTGGGTGGGTGAAGTCCACACTGATTGAATCTAGAGAATTTAGTTGATCTCTGCTTGAGTGTTCAGGAATCTTGTTCACAAGCCAAATGTTCACAATCAGTTCATTTTCAAGTTTTATCACAGAATGATTATTCTGTTTACTTTGTATTGTAGTGAGAAAGTGATTCAACATCATATGTGTGCAACTGTTTGTCTGTGTCCATCAGCCCTGGCGACAGCGCTGGATATCGGATTGTCCAACTGGAGCTTCCTTTTCATCACTATTAGTTTGTAAGCATGTTATTATTACCTGAGAAATTGGATTTTCTAATGCTTGCAAGGCAGAATCTTTTTTCTTATTTCAGATTTTCAAGTGATTCATACATTCATGCAGAAACATGCACGTCGTTGCTAGGAAATGCATGATATACAGTTGAGGTCAAAAGTTTACATACACCTTGTAGAATCTGCAAAATGTTAATTGATTTACCAAAATAAGAGGGAGCATACAAAATGCATGTTTTATTTAGCACTGACCTGAAGAAGATAAAAGACATTTACATAAAGTCCACAAGAAAATAATAGTTATTGAATTTATAAAACAGCCCTTTTCAAAAGTTTACATACACCTTGCAGAATATTGAAAATGTTAGTTATTTTACTAAAATAAGAGGAATCGTACAAAATGCATGTTATTGTTTATTTAGCACTGACCTGAAAAGACGTTTACATATAGTTTAAAAAATAATAGTTGAATTTATAAAAATGTCCCTATTTGAAAGTTTGGATACGCTTGATTCTTAATACTGTGTTGTTACCTGAATGATACATAACTGTTTTTTTTTTTTGATAGTTGTTCATGAGTCCCTTGTTTGTTCTGAACAGTTAAACTGCCCGCTGTTCTTCAGAAAATCCTTCAGGTCCCACAAATTCTTTAAATACACTTTTGTATTTAACCCTTTCCAACAATGACTGTATGATTTTGAGATCCACTCATATTACTCATTTTACTACTACAGAAGGTTCAAATGCTCACTGATGCTCCAGAAGGAAACACAATGCATAAAGAGCCGGGGGGTGAAAACTTTTTGAATTTGAAGATCAGGGTAAATTTAACTTATTTTGCATTCATGGGAACATGTAGCTTCTGAAGGGCAGTACTAAATGAAAAAAAAAAGATATTTAGGCAAAATAAGAAAAATGTACACATCTTCATTCTATTCAAAACTTTTCACCCCTGGCTCTTAATGTATCGTGTTCCTTCTGGATCAGCATCAGTGAGCATTTGAACCTTCTGTAATAGTCGCATATGAGTCTCTCAGTTGTCCTCAGTGTAAAAGATGGATCCCAAAATCATACAGTCATTGTTGGAAAGGGTTCAAATACACAAAAATGCTGAAAAAAAATTGTGCGACCTAAAGGGTTTTTCTGAAGAACAGTCCTGGGCAGTGTTACTAATCAGGACAAACAAGGGACTCGTGAACAACTATCACTAAACAAAAAACTACAGCTGTGGATCATTCAGGTAACAACACAGTATTAAGAATCAAGCATATGTAAACATTTGAACAGGGTCATTTTTATAAATTCAACTATTATTTTCTCTTGTGGACTATATGTAAATGTCTTTTATGTGACATATCTTATTCAGGTCAGTATTAAATAAAAAAATAACATGCCTTTAATATGATCCCTCTTATTTTAAATAATAAACATTTTGCAGATTCTGGAAGGTGTATGTAAACTTTTGACCTCAACTGATTGAAAACAACATGTGTTCTAAAATCAGCTCAAAATATCAAACAGGTTTGATAAATCCTCTGAATCCTTCATACTCAACACAATTTTCTGTGAAATCTGGCAACACCAGTTACCCAAAGTCTGCAGGCTTGCTCTGACTTTCAGCAAAAGGCAAATTCTGTCATAAAACTCTAGATGGCACAGGCTAATGGGTCATTAATGTTAACTGATGACATTCACAGCGTTAAACTACTTGGCACAAGCTGATTGGTTCATGTTGCATACACAGCCAATAAGCTTGCTGCTTTACATTTAAATTTCTGGTTAGCATCCATTAGACTAGAGCATTTCGCAGCATGCTTTCAGAGTTCCTCTGAAACCCTCCACCTCCCCAGTTCCACCTGCATAGATTTGCTACAGGTTATTATATATGCTATTCGAGCAGCAGCAGTATGTCTTAAATAGTCACAGCAGAAAATTGGCATATGTATCGGCAGTCGCAAGTTCCTGTACTTGCTTTGCAGGTGCAGCAGCAATAATCTACAACAACAGCAATAACCAACAGCAGCGTAATAGATCTGTTCTGCCAAGACCAAATACATTAATCGTTATACTCATCACCATGCTGAAATCTTCGGAGAGAGTCATGATAGAACTAGTTTCAACTCCTCCAGACTGCAAATAGGGGCAAAATCTGGGCAATAGTCATATAGTGCATTCCAGTCTTAAAACACTTGACCTGTATTATAAACACTGTTGTTTGCTTCAGGAAATGCAAGTTAAATTTAAACTACTTGGGAATTCTGGGTTTCTCATAGGTACACCATGACCAAGTCTTCAGCTGTTCTCTTCATTCTCTTTTTCTCTCTGGTCTTCAAACTTGAGGAGCCGGTAAGTGTGAATTAAACTCGATTCTTGAATAAAGCACTTAAAGGAAGCTATTTTTAGTTCAGACCCATTAAATATATGCTTTGCATACATAAAGGTCAAATCAGTTTGCATTGTCAGGTTAGCCATATGTAGAAACATGCAGTATTTCATAAGACATTTTTTTATGTCAACTTTGCTAAACTGGCTGGTTCCTGTCTGTGTTTGTGTGAATATAATCATCAGGCCTATCATCCCTAGACGAGAGAACAGCATTTTAAAGAAAGTGACAGTTAAAGTACATTTAGACATTTTAAAGAGAGTGTGTTCCTACTGTGGTAATGGATGATGAAGTATGTTTACAGCAGACATTTTAGATTTTAAACGTTTTTAGATCATTTTAAAGGGCTGTTAAAATGCTGTTTATTAAATATGCTGTAAGAACTTTCCTGAGTGTTCACACTGTGAGAGGAAACAGTTGAGATCTGCATGTGGTATGTTATTAAGCCAACTTATGATTTTGCCACAGAGTTTGCTTTTTGATAGATGTTTCTTTATTTAGCTGAGAAGTGGTTTGGCTGGCTCACCAGTGTAATAATCTCGTAGACATTCTTTTGGTTCTAACTTTTTTCTTTAGTGAGCAATCAACATGTAAATATAGCCACAGTCTATGGTGATTTTGAGTATGACGTCTCGATTATAAATCAGGATTTCTTTTCCACAGCCAGTTTGGCTACTTAATTTACTGAAGTTTCGGGCCATTCAGAATACTAGCCAAAACAAAATGTTATAAACCATAAAATAAATAATAAATCATAAACCAAATGATTATAATCACTGCTTTTGAATGGCTTTCAGTTTTCCGACACTCAATCCATAAAATAAAACCAAATCCATAAAATAAAAACAAAGTTCTCCTTCACTTTTCTTATGAAACATAATTTATTTCAACGTAATTTCCAAGCATAGCTCACTCCAAAATTAACGTTTAATGGTAAACACATTGAAAATTAGCAGACAGGCTGTTAATTCAAAAAGTGATCAACTGTTTTAACACAAAAGTCAGCGTATTGAATACAGTATATTGAAAGGTTTCATTTGACATCCGTTAGAAAAAAACTACTTTGTCAAGTTCAAGGCAGCAGTCGAAAATAGAAATTCTAATTAGTAGTACATAGGCAATTCACTTTGACAATGAACAAAGTGGTGTTTGAAAAAACTATCCAAACTGGAAAGAGAAAGGATGATCTATATTATTATATTTCATATGAAGCATAGACTTATTATAAAACCAAAGTTAGTTAAAAATAAAAATAACCTTCAAGTCTGGACAGCTTGTACTCTTTCATAAATTAAAAGTAATTTATTAAAAAGTACAAGCTGTCCAGACTTGAAGGTTATTATCATGAATGTATATAGAGATAATTACATGAAATCAAGAAATGGAAGGAAAGTAAAGCGGTGTTTCATAAATGCATAAAAGCTTTTGTACTTTAAAAGTATTCTGGGAGTCATGCTGGAACATTAATGGCAAGCAATCAGTAACACATGCAATTTTACAAGAGGGTAAAATCAATTGTAAAACTAACTGAAAGCCATTATAAACCAGTCCATGTTCACTCTTGATTTTAGCTGCATAAAAGACTTATTTTCTGTTGATGCATTTTCTTGGCATGGTGTTTGTTGTAGTGATGTGTGCTGCCCGACTCGTTTAAACCCAACAGAACCCATTCCTGATCCTCGTGGTGTTGCTGATAGCCAGTGGTCTGTTCATGTTCACTTTGAAGTCCACTCAGTTTAATCTGGAGGGTTTCATCATGGTCCTACTGGCCTCTTTTATCGGAGGGATCCGCTGGACTCTCACTCAAGTGCTCATGCAGAAAGCAGAGCTTGGTAAGTCAAGATGTTACGGCCTGTATTCTGTCTAAATGGTTAAGTAGTGCATTCTTGTGACTCTTGTGTCATTTTCTTTTCCACACAGGCCTTCAGAACCCCATAGACACCATGTATCATCTACAGCCTCTCATGTTCCTGGGCCTCTTTCCTCTATTTCTTTTTAATGAGGGTCAGTTTTTTTTTAAGATTTTATTAAAGGGACAGTTCACCCCAAAATGGAAATTCTGTCATTAATTACTCACACTCTAAGACCTTGGTTCTTCTTCGGAACACAAATTAAGATATTCTTGCATAGACCGCAGCCACTTTGAAAAATGACACAGGAGAGAAAAAATTGTTAAATTTTTAAATAAGTTTTTTTTTTTTTTTCTCCTTTGTACACAAAAAGTATTCTCTTAGCTTCATTGCATTACAGTTGAACCACTGTTGTCACATGGACTATTTTGTTGATGACTTTACTACCTTTATGGGCCTTGAACGTGTCAGTTGCGCTGCTGTCTTTGCAGTGTCAGAAAGCTCTCATTTTTCATCAGAAATATCTTAATTTGTGTTATGAAAATGAACGAAGGTCTTACAGGTTTGGAATGACATGAGGGTGAGTAATTAATGACAGAATATTCATATTTGGGTGTACTATCCCTTTAAGTGTCTTTTTTTTTTACTAATACTTGTCAAGAAAATCACAATGGACTAAATCTTAATAGTCCTAGAATACATTTTATTTACTTGCAAAATATGTTTCTTGCTTACCAGTGCCATTGCAGTCCTTACTGAACCTGTTGCTTGTTTCTTCATCATGTGATTCCTGTGCAGGGCTGAGTGTGAGTACCACAGAGAAGCTCTTCAGGGTCAGTGAGCTTTCCCACCTTCTCTACTCACTGGTGACACTGTCTGTGGGTGGTATGCTGGCATTTGGTCTGGGCTTCTCAGAGTTCCTGCTGGTGTCTCGCACGTCCAGTCTCACGCTATCTATTGCAGGCATTTTTAAGGTGAGAATACTATCTATCTATCTATCTATCTATCTGTCTGTCTATCTGTCTATATATCTATCTATCTATCTATCTGTCTGTCTGTCTGTCTTTGTTGCTTTGTTCGGTACTGAAATTTTAAAAACATCCATTTCCCGCTCACATTTGAGCGCTGTTGAGCCAATTTTTAAACATTGCTGATTGGCCATAGTGTTCACGCACTCAACAGACATGACTGTGATTGGCTACAATGATAAACACTTCACACTCCTCACCGAGTGCTCACACATAAGCACAACGGGATAATTTATTGATAAACTAGTGCTTTATTTGTTTTTCAACAGGCTCAAATGTGAAGAAATGGACGTTTTTAAAATTTCAGTACCGAAAGTAGCAAACCCAGTACCATTTGACAATCCTCGCACATACCCAAAAAGCTTGCCACACACACTGGCTGATATAATAATTATGAATGTGTCAGGGAAAAACAGCAAGGAGACGGCATTAACGTTTTAATAATTTATTGATAAACTAGTGCTTTATTTGTTTTTCGGCTGAAGAGATGAAGTCACGACACTGACTCGTCATCTCCGCAGTAGTCATTAAAAAAAAAAGGCTTGGGCGGTATCCAAATTTTGATACCGTTAAACCTCCTCCCTATTTTACCTCAAACTATTGGTGAATAATAATAAAAAAAAAAAAGACGTAGAAACTGAATAGCCAAACACTAATACTGAAACAATAACAAAATAACATGCACAACAATATTAACAACTTTTATTAGCAACAAATAGCAGTTTATAAAAAAGTGCAAATACAACAGTCAAGCAGATTTAAATTAACATAAACATCCACAACAGTTTTCGCACAGAGACGCGCACACAAATCAATTAAATTAAATCACACCGCCTGAACAACTTTTAATAACAAAGAAGAGCAGCTTATAAAAAAGTGCAAATAGACCCACAACAGTCAACCAGAGTTGAATTAACATAAACATCATCCATATTCTAAAAAGTATTGCAAAGCAATAGTCCTAAATAGGGATGCTCATTTTAACCGGTTAACCGTTAACCGATAGAAAGAATTTTGACCGATTAATACAATCAGTTAAATGGTTTAAAAGGTCTTTTTTTCAGGCCTATAACGTTAAGTCGCATTTTATTATTACATTCAGAAAGACCTGGTGTCGACGCGAAATATTTACAATACACTATAAACATAGGCTAGGCTATTTTAGTTCCCCTCACTCCACAAAAAAATCCTTTCAATTTAACAGTATTTAGAAAAGAACAAGAATGAAAAATATAAGAAGCTAGGCGACAAACCAAAACGAAACCATTTAGGCTAAAGCGAAACTGAAACTAACATTGGGTCTCTCATACGACACAAATCCAAATGTCTCCGTATTCAACGTGTTTGAATGCTAAAATATTATGTATTATGTAAATCTGGTTTTGTACTTTGTACTCGCATTACAATATCCACATAAAAAATGTTTGGCATAATATCACGGCAGTACGTTGATAACGATTAAACAGTGTGATTTATTTATTTATTTATTTATTTATTTTTTTTTTTTTTTTTTTCCTTTTCCCATATGTTTGGATGATTGTGTGTGCTCATGCGGCGCCGGCGCAATCACTTGTTTTTTTTTCCTTCTAACAGGGGAAACGACTCTTTACAGATAATCGAAACTGTAAACGGTTTGCTGTTTGTAAAATAAAGAAAAATAGGATGCCGCTTTCAGCCGTCTTCCTTTCACGCAGCACAAAAAATGAACCAAAACTCTGCATACTAGCTACTTGTTGCACTTTTTTTTTTTGTTTGTTTTATTAAGTAAAAATATTTATCTTATAGGCCTATTCATTCATTATATGTATATATATATATATATATATATAGCCTAGCTTTATGATGTTTTTCTCTATTCGCAGAAGCGCTGCAGGTGATGCGACGTGTCCATGTGAATCCTCATGTTCTGTTGTTTGCTGCTTTTTGCGCATGTAAAATTAATCCCGGAAAACAAATGTTGGTATTACGGGTCACAGACACTTATCCTTTCTAAAATAATTAAATTCTAATTTAAAATAATCTTGTCGGTTAACGGTTAATAATCGGTTAACAAGCGTCGGCTGTCGGTTAGAAAAAATAACCGAAATGAACATCCCTAGTCGAAACCCGAAATACTGCCAAACTGCAGAAGTTGTGTTCTTTTTCGAGACCAGTTCACTTGGTGTGCGACTCGCCATCTTTCCCCACCTCTCTCTTTCTCCTCCACGCTGTCACGTGATGACAACCACGCATACACATTTTTAGGCATTAAATAAATTATATTTAATACTTAATCCTTGTCTCCTATATAAGTGCATTGTTTTTTTATGACGGTATAACGGTATTGAAACTGATACCGTTGCTATTTTTAGATCCCGCGGTATACCGTATACCGTATTACCGCCCAAGCCTAGTAGTCATGTGCCTGTATGCACGTTTCATACGAATTATATAATCTGAGACTATTTGTTTTCTATTTGAATTAGTTAATTTAAAAGTAGACATTTCATTCTCTATAGATATATTTTTCATGTCTGTAAGGCAAGAATACACACAAGTTTTGAAGTGACGCGCTCAAGTTTACAGAGTTCACAGAGATGGCAAAAAGCACATCCTTTTTGCTTTAATTATTTAACAAAAGCACAACGTTTCGTTGTTATCGTGAGTGCACACAAATAAACGTAGAGTCTTTACAGTGACTTTTAGTCGACTAACGGTTAGTCGTCTATTGGGGGGCAGCCCTACTTGTGATTTTGTTTTTCTCCATTTCTCAGTAGTTTAGCTAGGTTTCATTAGCTTTAAACTATGAATTTTCTTCAGAGAATTCTCTTTCTCTCTCTCTTTCTCTCTGTAGGAGGTGTGCACTCTGCTGCTGGCAGTGGAGTTCATGGGGGATAGAATGAGCACAGTCAACTGGTTGGGCTTTGCTGTGTGTCTGTCTGGCATATCACTTCATGTTGGCCTTAAAACATACTATAACAAAGGTAAGACTCATTCCGATTATGCCTGTAAGTGTTTGTAATGCAATACCAAACATATTTACAAGGCCCAGTTGATTCACACAGGTGTCTAGGTATAATGTGAAATGTCTGTCTGTCGTTTTTTTTAAATGAAATCTATGCACAGATGAATTGTTCACAATAAGACCTAAAACATGCAATTAGGAAATAGGTAGTCATTTAACAGTAAGTAAAACAGTAAAATAACATGTTTTTTTGTATTAAATTAGCTTGAATTAGATATTTTTCTAAAATTATTATTTCTCAGCACATTTTTATGAGAGACTTTACAGGGTTAATTCACCCAAATATAAAATTCTATCATTAATTACTTACCCTCATGCTGTTCCAAACCCGTGTCCCAAACTGTACCAAGACATTCATTCATCTTTAGAACACAGAAACATGGACTATTTTAACAATGTCCTTACTACATTTCTGGGCCTTGAACGTGGAAGGACCCTTGCTGTCTTTGCAGGGTCAGAAAGCTCTCAGATTTCATCAAAAACATTTTAATTTGTGTTCTGAAGATGAACGAAGGTCTTACGGAGTTGGAACCGCATGAGGGTGAGTAATTAATGACAGAATATTTATTTTTGGGTGAACTGTCTCTAATATATATCCAATTGTGGACCTCTGCTGGCATGTTCGATTGTGTTAAAGTACAGCTTCAATACTGGATTGTATAAAATGAAAACTCATAAATAAACAGCAGGCCCTTAAGAAGAAGAAAATGCGCAAAGCTGGTTTTTAAATCAATAATTGTTTTGACAAGGGATTGCTTTTAATGTGTGTATTTCTGTCTTTTTATAGGAAATGGCCACATGGTAAGACAACTACCAGTCAGAGACAACCCAGACCTTGAGCTTCCACTTCTACAGACAAAAGATGACTATTGTGAAGACACAAATGATGAAGAAGAGCATGAGATTCTTTATTAGTTCAAGGACGACATGAATGTCCTAAATAGACTTGTGGAATGTTTTCCCATAAAGGCTTATATAAATGGTCACATTGACCACAGGTACTTATCTAGCCCCAGACATGATATGAGCTTATAAAGACATTGAGCAGCTAATGTACTGGGGTATATCTTTGTTGTTGATCTCTCTTAGACAAAGAGAAACCTTTTGCTTTTAGGAAGACAGGACTCTAAAAGCAACTGGGTGGGTTAGTTCACCCAAACATTTTACTTCAGTCTTCATTTACTCACCCTCATGCCACCCCAAACCTCTATGACATTTTTTTTTTTCTCTCTTGGACCACAAAAGGAATGTCTTCCATAAAATAAAAGTGTAAGGAGATGCAGGGCTACCAAGCCCGAAAAAAAAAGATAAAATGATAATTTATCTAATGTAAAGTCATATGGGTTTTGGAAGACATGTGGGTAAGTAAATTTGACAGAATTTTAATTTATAGGTGAAATATAACTTCAGAAAACTGCTAGTGGCTTCGATTTAAGCACAGGACCAATCTCCAAGTGGCCTTACGTATTTGTTTACATGACAATAAAGAATTTATTTTACTAAATATCAATTTCCCACAATAACCATTTCACTAATTAAGACACAGAATGTGAGTGAATTACTTGTTTGTTTGTTTTTTAATAAAATGAATGAACTTTTTCTTCCACCATGGATTCCTTCCTTTTTACCTTTATACAGGGCAGCTGTGTGAATGCTGTGTATTTACTTGCTAAGTTTTATATGCTTAATTTTCTCTTAGAGAGGGAGGCAGACTTCATTATAGCATAATTAGATTTGTGTGAAGTTTAAAAATTTGATAGTGTTTTCTTTGGTCATTTAGTTTATGTCGCTTTCGTTATGTCACTTTTCTGAAAACCTCACAAACTATTGTCAGACATAACAAATTTTTACCCTGACAATTCTGCCATGGCATTTTTGCTTTTTTATTAAAACGTTTTCAGAGGTAAATCAACAACTACTATTTTAACAATATTTCAAGTGTGATTTATGAGATTTGTTGTATTGTGAATTTTATTTTTCTTTGTAAAAGGCAAAAAGTTAATCATACGGATTTCAAAGTTAAGGATTCATTAGTTTGAATAAACATTGAACCAAACACTAGCATAACCCTGGTGAAAAAAACAGCATAACTTAAACTAGCATCAAAACATACCTAACCAGCATATGCTGTTTTTTTCAACATCTTAGCTGATAATTCAGTATAAACTTTATTTTTGTCAAAACATCCCATGTTTCGGTAGTGACAGCACATTTTTGGTAGTGACCACATTATTTCTCCACTTAAAAGATTATGTGTTCCCATTTGTCAATACCGAAATAATGACACGTTTTGTTTGTAACTGTTACAGTAGTGACAATTTTAGGGAATAAAACCCAAAAAAGCAAAGATGTCACTACCGAAATTTCTCCAAATGTTTCGGTCGTGACTGTTTCAGTAGTGACAATTTTAGATACTTTTGAAGCTAGCTCAAAGATGCTAAACAGCACATGGTTAGCTACCACAGTTCTGAACAGTTGTACACACATAAAAACTAAATGTTATGGTATAACTCCCAAGAAAGTATGTTTAATTATAGAAAAATGGTAATGATAAGAATGATAAGAAAATATAAAATAAATATATATTTTTTAACTTCACTTTTTTTAAAAAAAAATCAAAAAGATACTTTAAAAAACAAGAATGGAATAAAATGCAAGAACTAGTTTATTATAATTTAAAGTAATCTAAAGTTGAAATTTAGAGGTTAGGGTTCAGGACAGCCACCTCCCAATTGCAAGTACCCATTAAATGATGATTTTATATATGTTAAGCTTACTGATATTTCAAATATCATTGTGGGTTTCAATAGATCTTAGTAAACATCAAGATTTGTTGTTTGTTGTAGTTTGCATCAATTCTGTAGAATGGCCTTTATATAAAAGAAGCAAGTGAGTTTCTTGTGTAGGCCATGTCTGTCTCCCAAAACCTGCTGACAACTTTTTGGGCAGCAGTTTCTCTTCTCTCCCGAGCCTGATATACCACCCTGACTGACTATTCTCCGCCTCTATATTACTAGAGGAGGGCACTGCACCCGTATCAGATTTCACACCTAACCCAAACCACAGTACAGGCATAAACGGCAGCAAATGGGAAGTGAGTGACCGGGACTCAATGTGTTAACATCTCTTACCTGTGTGGAATGCGCCAGGTACACGCTTCAGCTTCAGGTAAACTACCTTTATTTGAGTCAGATATTATGTGAGTGTGAGTTTGTCATTGCTTTGCTGCAGAAACAGCAGCTGTTGCTGTTTTAAATTATGTTTGTTTGTTTTTTAATTCGCTTTGACTCGCTGTAATTGCGCCTCATGGATATTTACGTTAAGCAATATTTACATAAGTCATGCTGAGGCAAAAATGAGTAAGACAGTCAAGTCTCACCACCTAGTAATACGCAGTTCATTTCATTTTTGCTGGCTCCTTCAGTTTTAGGTTTCATAATGCGCTTGTGTAGCGGTAATAGCTTTCGACAGCTCACTAAAGGTGTGGTGTCACAGCAGATTTAACGATTCGGAGCTTTAAAGTTACTGTTATCATATATGTTTGCTGTATTTAGCACAAAGCTGTATTCAAACAAGCCAATGCATGTATATGTCGTCTTATTATGGCCCAGAGCAAGGGGAGGGAGGGGGTCCAATTAAAATAGGTGTCAAATAATTGCACATCTCACATCTAATATTTGTGTGAATCAGCAACGCAGTGCTGAGAAGATTTTTGATGTGCCCAGGTTGTAATGGGTCAGTTCACATGCGCTACATTCAGATTTTGCAGACATGTCTGGTTATACATAACAGGTGTTCAGCTTTCCCTCCCTCCTCTTGTAATAGGGCCTTTAATGACCAGTTTTGTTGCAGCCTTTTTTGTAAGTGTACCATCTCTCTCACTGTCTGTCTTTCTGACTCCCCCTCTTTGTTTTATTTAAAGCTGCATGACATTATAAGGTTTGGGATACTCTCCTTATGTGGCTTCAACATAAAAACAGCTTTATGCTGCCAACGTCCATAACTGCTGTTTATTTTGTTAGTATGTTTGTTTGGAGTGATCCAAAGTTACACTCATTTTCGCCCTTGCTTACAGTGACCGTTTTCCCACAGGTCTTTAATTGATACCAGCGCAATCATGACGGCCCACAGCTTTGCTCTAGTCCTCTCAGAGCGAACGACACTCATCCTGGTGATGGTTCTCCTAATGCTGGTTTCTGAAGTCCATTCGCAAGGTTAGATGTTGTCTTTAACCTTTCACCCAAGCTTGAAGCTCTTGTTTTACTAGATATGCACCAACATTAAAATTCTGGATGATGCTGAGAATTATTTTTGTTATGACTGATAACGGAAAAACTAAAATTATAGATTATCTGAATGTGCACAGTTAAATACTAGTAGATAACAATTAACTAAACAAAATCTACTACTAGTAATTTTCTATAAGCTTTTTGCTCTATGTTTATTTCTGTATTTTTGCACGTGTGTGTCTGCATCCAATGAAAAGGTCTTCATTTGAGAGCCATGGATAATTGCTGGTGTTTCCATAATTAGATGTCCTCTTTTCTAACCAAAATGCAAAGCCTGTGCACTTCAAAATAAAAGAAAGGGTCAAGTAGCATTTATGCCCACAAACAAAAAATAGCACTCCACATATAGCTCCCTGTTTGGCACAGAACTGCATTCCTTTTCTTATTCATTTAAAGGTGAAGTGTGTAGCTTACTAGCTTTGTAATGTTAAAACCCATAACCCATTGTATACCAATCGTGTACGTATTACCGGTAGTTTCTTAGTGGCACAGAAACTGAACTTTTAACCATTAATGCAGATTATGAAATTATACCTTCTCATAATTGGTTTTCTGAATAGTATTGCTACACTACTAATACAGTTGATGTCAAAAGTTTACACCCCCTTTCAGAATCTGTTATTTTTTATTTAGTACTGAATTTATAAAAATGACCTGGTTCAAAAGTTTACACCCCCCTTGATTCTTAATACTGTGTTGTTACCTGAATGATCCACAACTGTGTTTTTTTGTTTAGTGATAGTTGTTCATGAATCCCTTGTTTGTCCTGAACAGTTAAACTGCTCGCTGTTCTTCAGAAAAATCCTTCAGGCCGCACAAATTTTTGGTTTTCCAGCGTTTTTGTGTATTTGAACCCTTTCCAACAATGACTGTATGATTTTGAGATTCATCTTTTCACACTGAGGACAACTGAGGGACACATATGCAACTATTACAGAAGGTTCAAATGCTTACTGATGCTTTAGAAGGAAAAACCATGCATTAGGAGTCGGGGTGAAAACTTTTGAACAGAATGGAGATGTGTACATTTTTCTTATTTTGCTAAAAATCTTATTTTTTTGATTTCTCATTTAGTACTGCCCTTCAGAGGCTACAGAAGTTACATGTTTCCCAGAACACAAAATAAGTGAAATTTAACCTGATCTTCAAATTCAAAAAGTTTTCACCCCCTGGCTCTTAATGCATGGTTTTTCCTTCTGAAGCATTTGATCCTTCTGTAATAATTGCATATGAGTCCCTCAGTTGTCCTTTTAACTGTTCAGGACAAACAAAGGACTCATGAACAACTATAACTAAACAAAAAACACAGCTGTGGATCATTCAGGTAACAACACAGTATTAAGAATCAAGTGTAATGTAAACTTTTGAATGGGTTCGTTTTTATAAATTCAACTACTATTTTTTCTTTTGGCCTATATATAAACATAATCTTTTATGTGAAATATCTTATTCAGGTCAGTACTAAATAAACAATTACATGCATTTTGTATGATCACTCTTATTTTGGTCAAATAATTAACATTTTGCAGATTATGAAAGGGGGATGTAAACTTTTGACCTCAACTGTATATAGTACTAATACTATATCACATTTGCCGTAAAGAATTGTTTTTACATAAGACATCAGTAAATGCATCCACAGATAATACTGTCTGAAAACACACAACTTTTGTTTTGTTTGTGAAATGCCGTCTGCATTCCTAAAAGTCCCTCTAATGGGACCAAATTTACAACCCACTTGCTAGAAAAGTGTGTTGTAACTCCACAAAACAATGAAAAACCTATAACAGTGCAGAAACACTAACACTTTTTTAGCCAAATGACACTGATTTATTTCAACTCAATCTGTCTAAATTGTACCTTTCCCCAAGGGAAGGAAATTCTTGGTTAGCAGCATACCAAAAAAAAAGAGAATAGTCTAGAATGCAAACTTACTGCCTGAAGCCATTGTGCAACATTGTGGAATCCCTAGACAACTGCACACAGCCCTTTGTGGATGTTGCTACATTTGGGAAAGAAATTTTGCCTTAAAAATGCTTGGAATAATTTATGTGTCCTCTCTAGGCCTCTTGTTATCTCTGTCATCCCTAGAGGATACATGCTGCGCGTGTGTTTTTGTCTGAGCAGTTGGCCACACATTTGTTGACTTCTGGGTTGGTGGTGCGGCTGTGTCGGCCAGAATGCTTCCTTTCGCCTCTGATCCACAGCCAGTTATTGCAGAGCAGAGATATTTATTTGTTGCCACACTGTAAAAATCTTACCGCAAGAAGCTATTTCTACTGAATTTCACCCCTAAAAGTACTTTATTGCTGTAATCTAATGCAGTTAATTGTCATAATAATAATATTATTATTAACAATAATAATAATGATAATTTTAATTAAAATGTAAATTTACCTACTAAACATGTAAATTTAAATGGTACCACGTGAAGCATATTTTTTATACCTGATGATGCATGAAATCTAGCATTTCATCATTCACCTGATTTTATAATGATAATAACAACAGTAATAATATATTACAATATTATAATATTGTACTATAATATATTTTAGCTTGAATTAAATCTAATCTGTTAATTTTAATATATCATCATTTTATATCTGATAAAACATTTTTTACAGTACATGAAACCCAGTATTTCACCGTTCCCTAGATTTATAATAATAATAATAATAAAAAAAAATAATAATAATTTTTACTTGAATAAAACATGTTAATTTGCCACATGAAGAATAATTTCATACACAATTAAACAGTTTTATAGTGCATGAAATCCACCATTCCGTTTTATAATAATAATAATAATAATAATAATAATAATAATAATAATAGCTATAATTTTTTTTTTACTTGAAATAAACCTGGTAATTTGGATGTTACCACATGAAACATATTTTTCATACCCGATAAAACATTTTTACAGTGTGTGAAACCCAGCATTTCACCATTCACTGGCTGTATAATAATAATAATAATAAATTAAATAATTTTAAATTAAATTAAAAAGTTAATTTAGATGTTACCACATGAAGCATATTTTTCATACCTGATAAAACATTTTTATAGTGCATGAAATCCACCATTCCATGGTTTTAATAATAATATCAGCAATAATAATTAGAATTTTTTTTACTAGAATTAAACCTGTTAATTTGGATTGTTAACACCTGAAGCATATTTTTATAGCTAATAACACATTTTTACAATGCGTGAAGCCCAGCATTTCACTATTCCCTGGCTTTAATAATAATACTAATAATAATAATAATAATGATAGATGATAATAATAATAATAATAATAATAATAATAATACTAAGAACAAAAATAATGATGGCAGTAATAATAAATAAAATGTTTTTTATTTAAATTAAATATTTTAATTTAAATGTCTCTACATGGTAAACTACATGGTTGTATAATAATATCAGCAATAATATTTAGAATGTTTTTTACTTGAATTAAACCTGTCAGTTTGGATTGCTACCACTTGAAGCATGTTTTTATAAATACATTTTTAATAATAATTTTTATAGTACATGAACCCAACATAAACCCATTTCATGGTTTTATAATAGTAATATCAGCAATAATAATAATGCTTTTTTTTTTTTTTTTTACTTAAATCGAACGTGTTATTTTGGATATTACTACATGATGCTTGAATTAAATCTGTTAATGTAGAAGTTACCACATTAAGCATATTTTGCATACCTGATAAAGCATTTTTTGTTCAGTACATGAACCCAGCATGTCACCATTTCCCCAATTTTATTTCCCCAGTAACATAATCATGAGCTTAAAGACACTACAGTAAGAGGAGACAAAGCTCTTCATGTTTTTGGGGTCAACCTCATTGTAACACTCATCTGGGCTATGACGTTACATGCATGCAGCCCCTTCAGGCTGACCTTCAACCCCACCGAAAAGCAGATTTCCTGTGGTCCTCAACCCCCTGTTACCCTGCAGGGCACTACAGGGCCTGCTTTGAGAGCTCCCGGACAGCTGGGGAGAGGGGAAGACGGAGCAGGGAACATGAAAGAAGGGATTGTGACAAGCTGGCATGTGGAAATTATGCAGATAAGCTGAAGACAAGGGCAGAGTTGAGCAAGAGAACAGTGATGAAGGAAAAGGAGGAATGAATGAAAAACTTCCCGTTCAAATATTAGAACTTCTCCGAGGGGAAGTAGAGGGGGAAAAAAAGCGATTGAGATGCTTTTGCAGGAAGACTTTGATCTTTCAAGACATGCATATCTTAGCAAAGCCCCACATACAGGCCTCTTTTCTCATGATTCTCTAGAGGAGTTACAGGCTTGTTTTTGTCCCTCATCTGACTTATGCTATTACACATACATTCATTGTGTGGATCTGGCCAAAGACACAAACTTATCAAATGACTATCAGTCTTAAAACATCTGCTTTCTTTGCTAGTAATGTGTTGTGAACATGTATTTCCACAAAACATGTTGCATAAAGTCTTTGTATGCATTTCCAGGCCGGCTGAAGCTAACTGTTTTGTCTGAGGATCGGCTGCAGATGAAATGGAAGGAAGCAGAAGGACCGGTGCAGGGCTATAAGGTCCGTGTGCGGCCCATCACAGGTGAGACTGGAGTTAATGCTAATTAATTAAACAAATTTAAACTAGTTTAAAGCCAGATGAAACAGTGCTGACAAACAGGACAAACACTGTGCACGATGATAAAGTCAAAAGGCTTTTCATCATTTACCATGTATTTACTGTAGTAACACTAACTGCACCAAGGTATTGTGGTGGAAATGTGGGATATTCATATTCAATTTCATCAAATTTTATTATATTATTAACGTAAACGTATTAATTGCATTTATAGAGTAATGTAATATAATTACAGTATTTTTGCGATTAAGCTGTAGTGTTTGTGCATTTACAAATAAAAATAAAAAATCTATTTTTTTCTCAGTGGTATTGAGGTGCTATATGGGTTTACCTTTTTGAATAAAACTCAAACAGTCAGAATAATTACATTTCACCATGTGAAAATGAGGTTGTTACAAGTTTGCAGATGTTACTGTGTTTGATAATGAGCATAATAGGGCTGTCCTCCACTAAAGATTTTTCTGGTCGACTAGTAGTTGTTCATTAGTTGACTAATTGCCTACATTGCCTAATGGCGCTCAAGCGCGCACATAAAGCTTGCCAGAGCACACTGGTGGATATTATAACTATAAATGTTTCAGGGAAAAACAATAAGGAGGCTGTATTAACTTAATAATAATTTAGTGACAAAGTAGTGTTTTTTTTGTTTTCGCCTTAATAGATGAAATCGCGACACTGACTTGTCATCTCCGCAGTAGTGATGCGGCTGTACACTGTAAAAAATAAAAAACACAATTTGTTGAGTCAGCTTAAAATTATTTGTTACCCTGCTGCCTTAACATTTTAAGCTTAGTCAACTAAAATAAGTTTAGTCAACTTGAAATGTTAAGTTGTTCTAAGTAGCAACTTAGATATTTGTGTTTGCTAAACTTAACAGATGGGTAAGTAACCCAGCTGCCTTAAAATTTGAAGTTGATTCAACTCAAATATCTAAATTGTCACTTAGTATAATTTAACATTTGAAGTTCAATAAACTTTTTTTGAGTTGACTGAACTTAAAATTGTAAGGCAGCCAGGTTACAAATTATTTTAAGTTGACTCAACAAATTGTTTTTTACAGTGTATGCATGTTTCACATGGACTATATAATCTGAGAATATTTGTTTTCCATTTGAATTGGTTCATTTAAAAGTAGACATTTTGCTACTTTTAGGAATACACAGTTTCATTTCATTTTTTTTCTTGACACGCTCAAGTTGAGAGACCGAGACGGAAGAAAGCGCATCCTGTTGGCTTTCATTATTTTACAAAAGCACAGTGTTTTGTTGTTATTGTGAGTGCACATACACTTATCTGTATGATCAAAAATGACGGAATATTTTAAGTGCAAGTCACCGCACCGGCGCCTCCATCTGTCATGCAGTGAACGCCCTAGTACTTAGCTTCCACAGTCATCAGAGACACTTAAATAGTGCACATTTTTTGGTTAACATTAGATTGACCGGCCATGTAAAGTTGCTACTACTTACATACTTTAGATGATAAGCCATATTTGTTGTTGATGAATGATAGGTGAGCGTTTGGATGTCTTGCCCAATGTACTGTATTACCACATAGGCCAGCCGTTAACAATCTGTAAGTCATGGACTGCTTGACCTGCCTTTTTTTTGTGGAATTTTTTTTTTTTTTCTCCAACTAAGCGACTAATACAATTTTGGTTGACCAAGCCTATTCTTGCCTATTCTATTAGGGGACAGCTCTAGAACATAAATTTACAACCTAACTCAAGCTGCTACTACTGTCAACACAAGCTACTGTCAAATGTGCATTTTTAAGAGACAAAAAAATGTAACATTATTAACATTGCTGCCTGCACTGCAAACTGTGCTAAAGGTATGCATCATCAAAGTCAAACCTGTTTCATGATTTGAAACAATATCACTCATTAAAACATGCAGAAACTAAGAAATAAATTTTGTTAAGAAACAAATGACTGGAACATGACTGGTTTGTCATGTTCTGACTATAAAGAATTGTTTAAAGGGGTTATGAACTGCCTTTGTTTTTTATTTTGTTCTGTTCTCTGAGGTCCACTTATAATGTTATAAAGATTCTGACATCAAAAAACATGATTTATAAGTAATAGGCTATTTTCTGTCCTATTTTCTATCCCCCCTTAGCAGAAAGCTTTGTTTGAATAAGTGTGGCAAATTGTAGACTAGGAAGTAAATGCCCACTGGTTTGATTGGCTAACAGCGTACATTCATTCCTCATAGATGGACGCCGCTGTGATTTAGATTTGAAACAAACAAATAACTCAATACATATCAAACAATCTGTAATGAAAACAGTTACTTACACTTTTGTTGCAACATATATAGGCAGCACAGCATTGTCTTTTAGTTTCAGTCTCGGTTCCCTAAGATAAAGGGAACAACGGTTGCATTCTGAAACTTATAGGATGTTTTCATAGTAAAATGACCTCTTATATGTCAAAAGATCAAGGGAATTTTGGTTTCTCAGTTCATGATCCTTTTAAAACTGCAATTAACTGTGGTTTTTTACAGCTTTCTCGTAGCAGCAAAAATCTGCCTTTAAACTTGAAAGAAAAAAAGATTTAAAATTTACTGTGATAATTATCAATATATTCTGATATTCTGATCAATTTTTTTGCCCATATCGCCCAGCCTTACATAGCCAGCATCTATTTGTCAAACATACAGTAAAAACAGTAATATTGTGAAAGAATATTTTCATGGTTTAAAATTAAAACAGATTTTAATGGATTTTACAGTATTATGTTTTTTATTCATGTGATGCAAAGCTGAGTTTTCAGCATCACTCCAGTCTTTAGTGTTACATAATCTTTCGGAAATCATTCTAATGTACTTTATATTGCTTCTCAAGAAATATTTCTTATTATTATCCATGTTTAAAATTTTTGCTGTTGTGCTGCTTAATATTTTTTTGTGGAAACCATAAAAATTTAGCATTCTTTGTTAATTAGAAAGTTCAAAGAACAGTATTTATTTCAAAATGATTTTTTGTAGCGAATTTATGTCGAAAATTTATGTCGAAATTGTTACTGTCGGTTATAACCAATTTTATGCATCTGTTCTAAATAAAATATGAACTTCTTTCAAAGAAAAAAAATCTCACTGATTGTCATGAGCAATATAGCGTATAGCAGTCATAACTGGTCGCTCCAGGGCAGATTAAATCATCCGCTGCACTGAGGAAACACCCAAATTTTGTCCGCTACACATAACAGGGCCTGGATTCCACTGAAGCATTCAGATGTATTTCATTTACCAACAACATTTGAGATTTTAAAATAAAAAACATTGTCAGTAAATAACTGAAATAGATAGGACATTTTTAAAAGTAACTTCAATATTATGATGTATGTTGTTTGAAAAATGAATAAAGAATTGCTAACCATAGTCAGACATTAGCAAGGGCATTTCTTTCTCTTTCTTTCTTTTCTTCCTTCCTTCTAGTACAGTACATTCTTTCCTACTGAGTAAGCGTTCAGAACAGGTGAGGAATGGAAAAGCAGGATTTTCGAGCAATGATCGAATCAGGATAGTCATAACCTTTGCTCGTATCTCTTCTGTCTCATCTCACCTTTTTTTTTTTTTTACCACTTTATATGTGTGTGTTCACATCTTGCAGTTAAACCCCTCTCTCTTTCCCACCGTTTCTCTCTCTGTCTTTATCTTTGTCTCTCTTATCTACTGTTCCGCCCTTGTGCTCAGTTAGGTGAGTCCAGACAGGTCTGTTGCAGTCTTGAGAAAGTTCACACTGCAAAACAAACAGCACACATGCCCCACAGTGCTCCAGGCAGAGACACACAGAAATAGGCATTCATGGTTCACAATTAAATCTCACATTCTGTTGTCTTCTGATGAAGTTTAGGTTAAACTTATATGTAATTTCTCAATGCCCATTCTCTATATAAGTATCATAATTCACTACTCTTATTTTCCCTCTTTTCAATGTCTGCAACTTCCGGAGGTCGCCTTTGTCAGTCGCATGCGTCATCAAGTCCATGTCGTTTCAGAAAAGCAACCATTATATTCCAAAGTAGGAAAGAAATTACAGTAATGTGTACCTCATGATGTTTTTTGTTTTTCCACCTTCTGACACTTAGTAAGCTGCAGGTTTGCTGTGGACTCAGAATTGAACTGTATTTTAACAATCTTGTCGTTCAATATCAAACTCTTTGCAAAGTCTTATGTAGCACAGGTTTATTTGTAGCAATAGCCAAAAATACAATAGCCAATTTTTTTTTCATACCAAAAATCATTAGGAAATTAAGTGAAGATCATGTTCAATGAATATATTTAGTAAATTCCCTACCATAAATATGTCAAACTGTAATTTTTGATTAGCAATATGCATTGATTTATATTTTGATTTTTTTGCACCCTCCGATTCCGTCTTTCAGATGATGTATAAATCTCAATTTCAAAAAATTGACCCTTATGACTGGTTTTGTGGTCCAGGTTCACAAATGACTGAATGTGATTTAAACTAGTTTAAAGCCAGATGATACAGCTCTGAAAAACAGGAGAAACACTGTGCTCGATGATACAGTCAGAAGGCTTTTCGATCTACAAATAGCCATCCTTCACCATAGATTTACTGTAGTAATACTAACTGCACCATGGTATTGGTGGCAGAAATCTGGGATATTCATACTGAATTGTATTATATTATTAATGTAGACGTGTTAATTGCATTTATAGAGTAATAGATTATAAAGCCACATTCACAAAATAATCATTCTGACTGAAATAATCAAGAACATTGCAAATAGTACAATACACTTTTTAAAACCAAAAATCAAGGGAACTTCCTTAGCTCAACCAATGGCGTGAGTTTAGGGCAGGACTATCTTCAACCAATAGAAAGCAGTTTGTCTTTTGTAGGTGTTTGTTGATGCCAGTAGTATAAAAATTACACACGCAATCAGCTTTAAATGTATAACACCGTTTCTTTCTCTTTTCCAGAGGTTCCTCAGCCGGAGCTGATGCTGACAACCACACGTGGACGGGCCACGGTGGCAGGCCTGGACCCCAGACAGGAGTATCTCCTCCAAGTTATGGTTCTCAATGGGACGCAGGAGAAACTGATTGCAAAGAGGCGCTTCACGAGTAAGAATAGAGGATAAGATGTTGCTATGTGGTTGCGAACGTGGTTAGGAATTTTTCACCTGTTTTATCATCTGCCAGGCTAAAAATATGAGGGTCAGTTCTACTAAAAAGGGCAAATTATTGCGAGAGCACAATTTCAAAACAGCGCAGATAGGAGGGGAAATTTCTGCAGGTGATTTACTAACAATGCGCAAATTAAAGAACACAGACACAGAGCCGCTTCAACGCTTCAGCTTTTGCGTCTGAAAGGGAAACTCCTGCAAATGCATATTTAGTAAGGTCAGGTGCAAAAATAACTGTGTCCAGGCCTTTACAATGCTAATTCATCACCGCTCGTCTCAAAAAGACGGTCTGATTTGGCACAAACTGTTGGTAAAACTGGCCCTAAGTGTTTTTATTTAACTAATTGCATGCCTCTCCACAACAAGGCACACAAATTGAGCTATCATTCATGTATGTATTAAAAATGGTAAGAACACCATTAAAACGTTAGAGTATGCCTTAAAGTGAAATATTCAGATTACAGATTTCCCTTTTGTTTTGTTGATGAAGATGGGGGATTTTCCAAAAGTGCTTTTTTGTGCACAAGAAGCAGAAATCTGTATGTTCCCAGCAGTCATAAGATGTCAACACAGTTCCAAAGTATAGAAACAATCCCTTTTAGCACATTACATACTCCACACACACACACACACACACACACACAGACAGTGTTCAGAAGGGGACTGTCTGTAATTGACAGTGTCGAATGGTGGATTCCTGTTGGATTACAGGCTGGGACTGACGCTTGTGTCTTTACAGGCACAAAACACTTTTGGAATTCCCTTTAAAACACAGTAATGTATTACTGAAACGACCTCCCTGAAAGAAACCTGATATCAAATGATGAAATACCTGACTTAGCATTTATGTTTCAACCTAGCTGTGAATGTATTAAAATAGAATGTAAACACCAGTGCTAAAAGTATTTACTTACGGTAGATCAGACTTTATTCCGTAATAGCTTGGTGTCGTCATTGTCAAAAGATGCAGACTATGCCAAACATCTGTGATTCGTTAAGATGCGAGGTTGGGAGAGTAGGTTACTGTGTCGTCCTGTGCAGGTCTGGACAGGCCAGTCGTGTGGTTTGGCTAGAGGGCCATGCTTGCTTGTCTGAGGGGGATTATTCCATTGTTACCTCATAAAAGCCTAAGCATCCACTCAGTTTTTCCATGCGGATTTACTTATAAGTCAGACAGGTGTTAATAAAATGGGCTTTGACACTGTTTACTTGTTTTATATTATAGGAATTACCTAATAGTTTACCAAATAAATCAAAAATTGCTTTTTCGCATCCTTTGTTTCCTCTCAGTTGATGGGTTGCGTGAGGATGAGCAGATCCGCAGTGGGAACAGGGAGCAGAAGAAGAAAACTCACTCCATTGGTTCTGGATCTGGAGAAGTGGATGATGTGACGGAGGCACTAGCTGCCCTTCCCACTGTGCTCTACCAAGAACCTACAACTACAGGTAGAGGATCCGCAAGCTCCATATATTTATTTAACTCCAAATATATTTCAGGGGTGTTTTCTTTGAGAAGGCAAGACAAGCAGTGCCTCCTCAAAATAGTGGATGAGAAAGCGCCAATATTACACAATATAACATCAAAAAGTGTATAAATCACTAGTTTTTCTAAAGAAACATTGTCTAACAGCAGGTAAAGTTACAGCAGGAGTCCGCATCTCTTTGGCCTCCCCGGAGCCCATTGAGGTTTAACCCCCTGAAGTGTCCGGTGTGTTTGGTGGGGGGGTAATTGAGAATGAATGGGAGAAAGTCACATGAGAGGAGGCAATGCCTCTCTTGCAATATGATTGGATATGACTGGTTATGTTCGGCTGTGATTGGGTCATGCAATAAATCCCGCCTCTTGTGTTCATGTGCATTCAACGTTCGTAGATGAAGTAAACAACACACTTAGATACCGCTTTGTTACGTCAAAATAAAACTCAAAATTGCATGAAAACATGATTTGCGGGAGTTTTTAGTAAGTAATCAGCTTGGTGAAATTTAAAGTAAATCTCAGTGTCTGTGACCAATATTTACAGAGCTTTTGACGATTTCAGAAAATTGAAAAATAGTTAAAAGTGAACTATTAAAAAGAATAGCTGAACAAAAGTTCGCAAATACAATAAAACATATTAAAATATAAAATATATTGTTTAAATTATTACTGCCTTGAGTTATTTTCGAATAAATGCAAAATTAGATTTGAAACTTGAGTTTCATACCTGGCTTTAATAAATTGTTATTAATGTAAAAATATAAATTAGAAACAATTTTTTTTCTTTTTTTGATAGTGTAAATATTGTAAATTTAAACAAAAAAATTGACTGGGACATGAATTTGGATTTGATTAAAAAAAAAAAAGAAGGAAAAGAAAACATTGTCTAATATCTGTTTTTATTCTGCAAGGATGCATTAAATTGATCAAAGGTGACAGTAAACTTTTACAATGTTGCAAAAAAATCAAATACAAGCTGTTCTTTTGAATTTTATATTCATCTAAGATTCATTAAGCTTCAACTTAAGATTCAACTGTTTTAACAATATTGACAATAATAATAAGAAATGTTTCTTGAGCAACAAATGTGCATGTTAGAATGATTTCTGAAGGATCATGTGACACTGAAGACTGACAATCATTTAATTTAAATTACAATACTATTTCACATTGCTGTTTTTTTCTATATTATTAATAATAAATAAAGATTTGGTGAGCATTAGACTTCTTTAAAAAATATTAAAATCTTCGACCTCAAACAGTACTGTATATTTCTTAATATTGTGTTCTAGACCTAATTCTAGACATTATCACATAAAATATAAGTTGATGTTGATATTTTATAGATAATCCATTTTTGGCATATTTAAATTGATGTTAATGCATTAATGTATTTTTAGCGCGTAAGCTCGGTATGCGCCTGCTGTTGTAGATTTGGCTCCAAGTTCCAGATGTAAAATAGTGTTACTTAAATGAACTATTAACAGCATAACATTTCTTAGTGACAAAGCAAACATACCTTATAGTTCCTGCCCAGCTGGGTGTACAAAGCGGAGGAACTCTGTGCCGACCTTCCGTCCCACGGTCTCTCTGTCATTATCACTGTTTTACTGGTGGAGCTACAGATGGTTGAACTGGCGCCAGCTCCTTCACATACCCATTAATAAGAGTCCATTCACCCCCAAATGCCTGTAATTAATGCAGCTGTAATGGGACAGGGGATGGACAAGGAGGGGAAGTGTCCACCTGTGCAGAGTGTGCATTTAGAAAGAGGCAGGGTGTGGGAATACAGACGCCATCACTCGCTATTGTTGCTCAGTGATTCTTCAATCGATTTTTTTAGCTTCAGTATATATAATACTTTGTTAACTCATATTGTCTTTCTACTGCTATAGAGCCTACTGCTGCACCTGAGCTTGAGCCAGAAGTTGACAGAAACACCAAAGAAAAGAAAAAGAAGAAAGACAAGAATCGATCCAAGACTGAGGATAAAAATGATCAAGAAGAAACTGGAGGGAAGTCAGCTAGAGAGGAAGTCACCATTACCAACAAACCAAGAAAAACCACCCCAACCCAACCTGTCACAGGTAATACCACTCACATTTCTGATGATCAGATGGGCAAAGGCAAACAGTTAATGAAAAATCAATCTTCATTATTTCTGACCTCATAAATATGCAAATGTAAATGTAAGACGCACATTGACTCATTGATACAGGAACACATTAGGGTCAGTGTTTAACAGAGTTAATGAGCTGTGTTGATGTTTCCTGTGTCTGTGTGGTGAGGGCTAATAACAGAATTAGGGACAAACCAGAGTTAATGACACTGTGTAGCTTGTTATCAGGGCCTCTTGTGTGCCCTCAGGTCTGTAATGTGTTCCCTCCTTGCTCCCATCTGTAAAAACACACACATAGATAGGAATGCACCATTGAGGAACAGTATATGTACTGACAAAAAGTATCTTGCAAAATCATTGCACAAACTGTTTTATATAGGAGCAGAGAGGATTGCAAAATGTTTGCAGGTGTAAAGACCCTTGGATATCCCGCACAAATATAACTGCAAACATGCGCAGTCTAAAAGACATTGTAACACTCAGTTTATGTTCCATTGTTTAGTGCTTAATGTTAAGGGAGAAGTCCACTTCCAAAACAAAGATTCACATATAATGTACTAACCTCCTTATCATCCAAGATGTTCATGTCTTTCTTTCTTCAGTCGTAAAGAAATTATGTTTTTTGAGGAAAACATTTCAGCATTTTTCTGCATATAATGGACTTCTATGGTTCCCCGAATTTGAATGCGGTTATAAACGAAACCCAGCCAAGAAAGAAGGCTCTTATCTAGCATAACGATCGGTTATTTTCATAAAAATAATACAATTTATATACTTTTTAATGCCAAACGCTCGTCTTGTCTTACTCTGTCATGAACCAGAAAACAGTCCAGGCAGTTAGGGTATGTCGAAAAACTCCCATCTCATGTTCTCCCTCAGCTTCAAAATTGGCCTATATCGGTGTTTTACCTTTTTTGTTAAGGGTGTTTGATCTTCTTTGTATATTCACTTTGCAAAGACTGAGTCTGTATTTCTGCAGTGATGTAGGATGATTTTGAAATGAGTTTTTGAAGTTGAGGGAGAAAATGTGATGAGTTTTTCGACATACCCTAACTATCTTGAGTCAGAATACACAGAGTTCAGGGAGAGAAAGGCAAGATGAGCATTTGAGATTAAAAAGTATTTAAATTGTATTTTTTTTTTTATGAAAATAACAGATTGTTTCGCTAGATAAGACCCTTCTTCCGCATTTGGGATCATTTAAAGCCGCATTTAAACTGCATTTTGGAAGTTGAAACTCTGGGCACCATATCAGTCCATTATATGGAAAAAAATGCAGAAATGGTTTTCTCAAACAAAAAACAATTTCTTTACGACTGAAGAAAAAAAGACATGAACATCTTGGATGACAAGGGGGTGAGTACATTATATTCGAATCTTTGTTTTGGAAGTGGACTTCTCCTTTAACCTTTATTAAAACCACGGTTTAACTCTTGCCCATGTGTCTAAAGCTGTTTCCACACGAAAGCCATTTGAATGCAGTGCTGGAGCTCAGGCTGATCTGGTCCTTCTGGTGGATGGATCTTGGAGCATCGGCCGCACAAACTTCAGAAAAGTGCGTGACTTCTTGGAAGGCCTGGCTGTCCCGTTTCACATTGGGCCACAGGGTGTGCAAATAGGTGAGATGCAATTTCATATCATCTGTATACACTATATATGCACTGCAGTTTTAAAGCTGTGCATTTCAGTGTCCACATTTTACCTTTACTTAAATATTTACTCAAGTTTGTACATTAACGTTCAGCTTGGCATCAGTAAGATTTTTTAATGTTTTATTTAAAAATTAATTTTTTAATGATTTTTTAAAGTCTCTTATGCCCATATCATCCAAGATGTTTATGTCTTTCTTTCTTTAGTCAAAAAGAAAGTAAGGGTTTTGAGGAAAACATTCCAGGATTTTTCTGCATAGAGCAGCTTCAAAGGGCTCTGCACGATCCCAGGGGAGGAATATGGGACTTGTCTAGCGAAACGATCAGTCATTTTCTTAAAACAATCAAAATTTATGTACTTTTTAACCATAAATGCTCGCCTTGGAACCAGCCCAACTTCACGGAATACGTAGTCACGTTAAAAAGGTCACGCGTAACCCAGGCAGAAGTACCGACCCAGTGTTTACAAAGCGAATGTGCAAAGAAAGTCAAATGCCCTTTACAAAAAAAGGTAAACAACGTTGGGCGATTTTGAAGTTAGAGGAAAAAATTAGATGAAATTTTTTTGCATCTTTTTGAACCGAAGTACATAGACGTAGAACTAACCACGCATGACCTTTCCAACATGATTATGTAATGCGTAAAGTCGTGGATGTGCATTGTAGAGCTAGTGCAAGATTAGCATTTGTGGTTAAAAAGCATAAATTTTTTTTTTGTTTGGAACATGAATGATGGTTTCGCTAGACAACACTCTTATTCCATCGTGTAGAGCCCTTTGAAGCTGCCTTGAAACTGCAGTTTGGACCTTCAACCCACTGATCCCCATATAAGTCCACTATATGGAGAAAAATCCTGGAATGTTTTCCTCAAAAACGTTAATTTCTTTTCGAATAAAGAAAGAAAGGCATAAACATCTTAGAAGACATGAGAGTATTTATTTGTTGTCTTTTCAGCATTATCTCAGTACAGTGGAGATCCACGGACAGAGTGGAATCTTAATAACTTCACCTCTAGAGAGCCGCTCCTGGAGGCCATCAGGAACTTTAGATACAAGGGAGGCAACACTTTCACAGGTACTGTAGATATTACATATTTTATATTTCTTACCAACCTAGGATTAACAAATATTATAAAAAGGACTCAAAGCTGTTGAACAATGCAGATAAATGCACCCCTGTGAATGCATATTCTATAGCAACGTACGTTACTTGGCAACCATAAACGCTCATTAGCATTATTATAATTTATCAGTCTAAATATACCAGCCTATTTTAGTTATCAGACCGATACTAATGACATTAACAAGCTACACGTACAGACCAGAACCAGTACAATGAAAATGCTATGCGTTCTTTAATAACTATTGAACATTTGTGACCCTGGACCACAAAAACAGTCATAATGGTCATTTTTTGTTTTTTTTTTACATCTGAAATCTGAATAAATAAGCTTTCCACTGATGGATGGTTTGTTAGGATAGGGCAATATTTGGAGATACAACTGAGATACAACATGAAAATCTGGAATCTGAGGGTGTAAAAAACTCAAAACATTGAGAAAATCACCTTTAAAGTTGTCCAAATGAAGTTCTTTGCCATGCATATTACTAATCAAAAATTTCAAAAAAAGTTTTGATATATTTACAGTAGGAGATTCACAAAATACCGTCATTAAACATGATCTTTACTTAATATCCTAATGGTTTTTGGCATAAAAATTGATAATTTTGACCCATACAATGCATTTTTGTGTTACTTAAGAGTTAAGTTTTGTGGTCCAGGGTCACATTTGTTATGTTTTTCCACATTGTCACTGTCACAGACTTATAGTTATCCTATTTTAAGTTTCACTTTCTTGCACTAGTAGTATCTATTCTTTAGTTACTGTTTTCCTTTGTTCAGTTTTCCAGCTCACTTATCAGTTATCATGGTGATTCAGTTACTCTCACAGGTGTTTATCATCTGATTTGCATTATATCCAAAACATCTTGTCCATTGTATGTTACTAAACAAACAGCATTTTGTAGGTATTGTTTTTTTGTTACATAGTCTGAATCTTATCGACTGCACACATCAAGGTAATCCAGCAGTGATGATAGGATGCTTATATAAAACCAATACAATTTTTTATTTTTTTCAACATTATAATGTCTATATTTCAGGTCAGGCTCTCATACATGCTCTTGAGAACAATCTGAAGGAGGAGGTGGGGGCACGACCCAACACCCCACAGTTCCTGCTACTGTTGACTGATGGGAAATCTCAGGATGATGCCATTGCCGCAGCCAACAAGCTGAAGATTGCTGGTGTAGAGATCATTGCAATAGGTGAGAACCTCTTACACATTAAGTGTAAGGATTTTCAGAAAATGCTTTGTTAAGATTTCAAAAATTTGGGCTCGGTAAGATCTATGTGTGGTTTTTTTTAAAGTCTCTTTTGCTCACCAAAGCTGAATTTCTTGGATCAAAAATATAGTCAAAACAGTAATATAGTGAAATGTTATTGCAATTTACAATACCTGTTTTTATTTGAATATATTTTAAAATGTACACTACCAGTCAAAAGTTTTTGAACAGTAAGATTTTTAATGTTTTTAAAGAAGTCTCTTCTGCTCACCAAGCCTGCATTTATTTGATCCAAAGTACAGCAAAACCAGTAAAATTTTGAAATTTTTTTTTTTTTCCTGAAAAAAAGTTCTAGAAGTTTATACTTTTAGCTAGGACGTGCTTTAAACTGATCAATAGTGATGGTAAAGACATTTATAATGTTACAAACTATTTATTTATCTATTTCAGATAAAAGCTGTTCTTCTGAACTTTCTATTCATCAAAGAAACCTGAAAAAAATCTACTCAGCTGTTTTCAGCATAATAATAATAAATGTTTCTTGAGCAGCAAATCAGAATATTAGAATGATTTCTAAAAGATTACATGACTGGAGTAATGATCCTAAAAATTCAGCTTTGAAATCACAAGAATAAATTACATTTTAAAATAAATTCAAATAGAAAACAGTTCTTTTAAATAGTAAACATATTTCAAAATTTCACTATTTTTGTTGTATTTTGGATCAGATAAATGCAGGCTTAGTGAGCAGAAGAGACTTCTTATAAAAATATTACAAATTATGCCTTTCAAAACTTTTGACTGGTAGTGCAATTTATTCCTGTTATGGCAAAGCTGAATTTTTAGCAGTCATTACTTCAGTCTTCAGTTTCGCATGATTTATCAGAATTTTTCCTTTTTTTTTTTTTTTTAATTTCTTTGCTACCCATTTCCAGGTGTGAAGAATGCAGATGAGGCAGAACTGAGGCAGGTGGCATCTGAACCGCTGGAGCTGAATGTGTATAACGTGAATGATTTTCCTTTGCTCAGTAAACTGGTGGGAAGACTAGCACGCATCCTCTGTGGCAAGATTGAAGACCGTATTAAAGCAAAGAGTAGGTCAATCACACAAATTAGACTTCATTATATTGATCTTACAAGTTTCTACCACATACACCCAATAAAACAAAATGGTATGTGTTTTTTGTGAGAAGGAATGGAGCGTCCCACTCAGGACCCAGTTCTGTCCTATCCCAGCCCAACTGATCTGCAATATTTAGGACTAGGCTCGAGAGAGGTGCGGCTGCGTTGGACCGTTCCCACCAAAAGTCCTCAGCAGTACAGAGTGGTATACCACACCGCTGAAGGACAGAGTCTGAAAGAGGTGAGCCAAGTGTCTCGTACTCTTTCATGTACTAAAATGTTTCTAAAATTGCGTACTCTCTCAGTAAGTGTTTTTTTGAATAAGGATACACTGCAACTTTTAAAAAGTATATTATTTAGTATGAATGTGTCAATATGACTTGAAACTCCTAATGGTATAGTAGAGGATGCACACTTTAGAATCTCACCAGAAATAACAGGTCATCCAGGGACATTTTGCCAACTGTTTTATGAAAACTGTGAGTTCAGACTCTTTTTCACCCCTCTATATAGTAGAGAAGTGTACAATTTTGGATGCTGCCTAACAGTTATTATCTTCCAGCCATTAGACTGGTATCCGGTGAAAATGTTAAAAGCTGGAATTGCTTGTATCAGATCGCTGTGGTTTACTTTAAAGCACCAGGAATTGAGGAAAAGTTGGTTTGTTGGTGCCACCTACAGGATGTTTTCTGTACTGTAGTTAATACTGCATTCAGACAGCTGTTTTTGTGTGATTTATATGCATTTTTGATTGATCTCAGGTGGTGGTGAATGGAACAGACTCCACTGTTTTGCTGACAGGACTGTCCTCACAGACACAGTACCACCTGTCCATCTTTCCTGTGTATGAGAACAATGTGGGCTCTGCTCTGAGAGGCACCTTCACCACATGTGAGATTGAGCACTCAAAATGCTCATTCATAACATTTCCTAACTTATTGTTAAAAAGGAGCGCATTGAAAATCTATGCTTATCATGACTTTTAGACCCCACTGCATATCATAACAAATGCTCTCCTCTTTAAAGTACCATTGGCGATACCTGAGGCTTTGGAGGTCACCGCTTCCTCCCCTAGCAGTCTGCGGGTGCGCTGGCAGCCGGCAGCGGGAGCCACACAGTACATGGCCTTATACTCAGCACTCAATGATGGAGAGCCTGATGATGCCAAAGAGGTGAGTCTAGGATCATGTGATGTCTCACCATGTGGCTTGGTGTTTCTAATTACAGTGCCTTGCAAAAGTATTCATACCCTTTCATTTTTTCATGTGTTATGGCGCAGCCTTATGTTAAACTGCTTTAAATTCATTTTTTCCCACATCAATCTACATTCCATACATCATAATGACAACACAAAAACAGATTTGTGACAGCTTTGCACGTGGTACATACCCTTCACGTGGTATTTAGTTGAAGCACCTTTACAGTCTTTTTGGGTATGATGCAACAAGCTTTGCACATCTGCATTTGGCAGTCATCTGCCATTTTTTACCTCACCTCTTCACCTCTCAAGCTTGGATGGGGGCTGGCAGACATTTTCAGGTTTCTCCAGAAATGTTTGATTGGGTTCAAGCCCAGGCTGTGGCTGGGCCACTCAAAGTTGTCTATAAGTTGTCAGAGTTTATAAGCCACTCTTGCTGTGTGTTTAGGGTCATTGTCCTGTTGGAAGTTGAACCTTCTGCCCAGTCTGAGGTTCTGAATGCTCTGGACTGGGTTTTCAATAAGGCTTTCTCTATATTTTGCTGTGTTGAGCTTTTCTTTCTGCTCTGATAAAAAAAAAAGACTGAATTGGTGAAGTATTGCAGTTATGTTTGTCCTTCTGTAAGTTTCTCGCATCTGCATATATGATCATGGAGCACAACTAGAGTGACCATCAGCTTCTTGGTCACCAGTCACCAAGACCCTTATCCATCAATTGCCAGGAGGCCAGCTCCAGAAAGAGTCCTAGTTGTTTGAAACTTCTTCTGTTATGGATAATGGAGGCTACATGCTTCTGTGAACCTTCAGTGGAGCAGAATCTTTTCTGAACTCTTCCCTAAATCTGTGCCCTGACGCAAGCTGGCTCTACAGGCAGTTCTTTTGACCTCAGGGCTTGGATTTTGCTCTGATATGCATTTTCAGCTGTTAGACCTTTTATTGAGCGGTACGTGCCTTTTCAAATCATACTCATTTAAATTAATTTGCCACAAGTTAACTCTACTCGAAGTGTAGTGATATGAATGCACCTAATCTAAATTTTAAGTGTCCCAGAAATGGGTATGAATACTTATACAATGGAATCATTTCAGTTTTTTATTTCTAATAAATTTGCAAAGTTGTTACAAACCTGTTCTTTACAGAGTGTAGGTTGATGTGGGGAAAAAAAATATTTAAAGCAGTTTAACATAAGGCTGCACCATAATAAAACGTGAAAAAAATAAAGGGGTATGAATACTTTCGCAAGGCACTGTATATTACAGTGGTTTGATGCCATTGCTGTGCTCTTGTTTCTTGTGCCAGGTGAAGTTTGGACCTGCTCAGACAGATGTGGAGTTGGTGGATCTGATGCCGTCCACAGATTATTCAGTCACACTTTATGCTCTGTATGACGAGGATCCCAGTGACCCAATCACAGCCATCGGCACTACCTGTAAATACAGATTCATTATCAGCACTTTCATAGAAGCATATGTACCTATATATAAAGCTCTTTTGAGACTGATTTTCCTATTATGCTCACACTATTTTCCACTTCCCAGATAGATGTGACAAGTTTTCTTAAAGGGATAGTTCACAAAAAATTGAACAATTATGAAAATTCACTCACCCTAATGTCGTCCCAAACTTGTATGACTTTCTTCTGTGGAACATAAAAGAAGATATTTTAAAGAGTGTTCTCTTTGTCCATATCATGAAAGTCAGTCCATAAAATGAAAGTTTGGCTAACAACATTTTTTAAACTATCTTTGTCATACAGTTTTACAATGACATATTTTTTTTGGTTGAACTATCCTTTTAATCATATCATAAGAGAAGGAAGAAGAGAAAAACTACACATAAATGTAATTTCTGCCACTAAGCACCGTAAATTAAATTAGAAAGAACAGATGGCTGCTTCTCATGTTTATAACAACAGCCGTTTAGCTACGTTAACCTCTTTGTTCCTCAAAGGTAAAAATAAACATGAATGGAAACTGTCAACCAGTATGTGGTGGAAAAAAGTCTTATACTAATCATTTCTGCTCTGAATACAAATGCTGAATTCTATCTTGGACATTTGTGAACCCTAAATCATTGAATAATTTTGAACCAATTTATTGACAAGGGCCCTATTCGGACGGTAATTATTTCTCATGTGGTCGTCTGTAAAATAAATTTACATGGCACCTCAGTGATAAAACTAATGGAATCGGATGGCGATTTAATTGCGACTATTTTTCAAAAGCACATATTATACACTTTGAAAGGATTTTACTTGTAGATACTGATTATATTAAATGTAAGAACTGGTAACAGGATTGACATTACAAGAAGCCCCCCTCCCCCTTCAGTCAAGCATCATAAAAATAGAACATTATAGAGGAGTGAGAGAAACATGCTTATTTTTTAAGTGTCAGAATCCTGGTTGATAGATGATGTAACCTCCTAGAAATGATATCACTTGAATGTACATTGTTTTACAGGGGTAACAGGGCTGACATGAAATCAGGGGACACCAGTAAAATGATAAAACCAATAAAAACCAATAAAATGTGTATTTTATAGAATAAATGCGTACTTATGCAAAAAGCATTGCTTAACAGTAAGACTATATTTAGAACAATATGCAAATGTGATTTTTTTACATATATATTTATGCCTTCATTTTACAAATTAAAAGTCCTGCTGAAAAAGAAAAATCATAGTGAGGGACTGGCCAAAAACCTTACCCTTACCAGCATAAATGCTATTTAAATGATTTAAAATAAAAATTATTATAATTATATTATCTATAATATTATCTATATATTATAGATAATTAAAAAATATTTAATTGATTTTTTAAATGTAATATCGATGAATAGTATTGTATACAATACACAGTATTGTTATATTTTTATATTGCACATTTATTTGTTGTTATATTAAATCTATGTTTGATTATACCTTAGGGACGCAAAAGGCACTGACTTCATGGAATGACCCTATTATATAAAATGTGTTCTTATTATTCCATGCATATTTTATAATATATAATAGCTCCCACTTGCTGTGGTAGAGCAGTTATGAAATATTGTTCTCTTCCTCCTTCCTTCCTTCTATCCTCTTCCTCCATGTCTTTTACTTATTCCCTCTGTGCTTTCTCTCATCCATTTTTTCCAGTCCCATTGCCGTCTCCTCTCAGTTTGCAGTTTCCCATGGTCAGTCACAGCACTCTGAAGGTCACATGGGTCCCTGGAGCTGTCGATGTTCCTGCACACCGCATCATCTACAGCACCAATCATGGCAGTGATGTCAAGCAGGTAAGCAGATCCCAGAAGTCCTTGTAAGGTGAAGCAACACTGCTTCAACATCGCTAATATTAATAAACGCACCAAAGCAGCATATTAGATTATGTTCTATGTTCACTATGTTCTTTCTATTTCTCAGGTTGAGGTCAAAGCTGTGAACACAGTGTTGCTGCAGAATCTGTCTTCCCTCTCCAGGTATCTGGTGTCAGTTCAGTCTCTCTACGAAAAGGGCCTGTCCACACCTATCACAGCCAATGTCACTACCTGTAAGTTACACGTTTTTTACACATTTTATTATGTTACTCTAATTTGGAAGATGCTAATATGCTTTTTGATCTTCTAGTAAGGGTCCCAGCTCCCTCAGATCTGAGAATCGCTAACTTCTCCGGCAGTGACATAACAGTGCGATGGGAAGCGGCGGCGGATGACGTGGTCTCATATCTCATCAAATGGATCTCCCTCAGTGAAGGAGACCTCAGGCAGGTTAGCTCCAACTCGAACACTTCCTCTGTTACGTCTGTGCAGTCAGTACTGATTGAAATAGCTATATATATCTGTGCTTTATATAATAAGGTGGTAATTCATGAATATGTTACAGTTGACTGTAGATGGGGAGAGCGAGGGGGCAATCTTGGAGGAGGTTGAGGAAGATAAGGAATATCAGATTTCACTCTCTGCGTTATATGCCGATGGCGCTCAGAGTGAGGCCGTGGCCATACGATACAGCACCTGTGAGTGTATATACATATATACAGTACGCATGTGATACATTTGATTACAACATGTGAATAACTTGCATTTTTTGTGTTGCTTTAGTATCTGGAGGTGGTCCGAGCAGTTTGTCTATCTCAGAGGAGACAGCAGTCAGCATGCTGGTCACCTGGGTTCACCCCAACGCTCATGTGCTGCAATACCGCGTATCGTACACTCCACTCAATGGGGATGCGAGGGAAAACACAGTGAGTGCTTTTAGAAGAGTGAAACCTCTTATTTTAAATTGCCTCTGTATAGTTGAATTGTCTTCGTTTTATCTATGTGCCCTATAGATTTAATATTTGGGGATCAGATGTTGTAGAGACTTGGGCTTTTATAGCAATTTAGAAAAAAGGCACTTAAAACCACTCAAGCCACCTTAGCAAATGCACTGCAATAGCTTTCACAACCACCCACAACACCTGTAGATTGGCTTATGAATGGACAAACATCAGTCATGTTTTCTTTACACAATGTGAAGGTCTAGTTTTTATTAAATATATGAAAACATATATGATAACTGAAATAAAAACATGGAAAAACATTCATTTTCAAAACAATTCAGTCAATCTTAAATTAATAAAATAATAATGACCTCAGAATCAAAGTCCACGAAGGACTGCTGAAAATTCAGCTTTGCATGACAGGAATATATTACTATTCTATTCTATTACTATATTACTATTGCTTAAAGCGATAGTTCACCTAAAAACGAAATTGCTCACCCTAATGTTGTTACAAACCCGTAAGACCTTCGTTCATCTTCGGAACACAAATTAAGATGTTTTTGATGAAATCCGAGAGTTTTCTGACCCAGCATAGACAGCAATGCAACTACTAGTCAAGGCACAGAAACATAGTAAGACATCGTTAAAATAGTCCATGTGACATCAGTGGTTCAGCCGTGATGTTATGAAGCTATGAGAACAGCTACGATGTCCTTACTACCTTTCTGGGCCTAGAACGTGTCAGTTGTGTTGCTGTCTATGCAGAGTCAGAAAACTCATAAAGATTTCATCAAAAATATCTTAATTTGTGTTCCAAAGATGAACGAAGGTCTTATAGGTTTGGAACGACATGAGGATGAGTAATTAATGACAGAATTTTAATTTTTGGGTGAACTATCCCTTTAATTTGTTTGTTGTGTTGTAAATTAGGCGAGTTGGGTAATGTTGTGTGTGTTGGTTAAATAGGTGTCATTGCCAGGCAGCGAGAGGCGCGTCCTGCTGCAGAATCTGCTGCCTGACACTCGTTACAGTGTGCTGGTGACTGCTGAGTACCGCAACAGAGAGGGCGGCAGTGCCTCAGCCCAGGGGAAGACCAGTGAGTCACACACATCAATACAGTATTTCTAGTATTACAGTGTGTGCTCACTAAGTACTGCACATACTTTCCACTTGACACTGCACTGCCAGACTGTATCTAGTATTTACTCTCCTATGTGTGTTTCTCTCTCTGTACAACCAGCCAGCCTGCGGGTGAGCAGCGTGAGTGTGGTGCGGTCTGACCACTCCAGTATATGTGTGTCCTGGAGGCCGGTACCAGCGGTCAGTGGTTATCGCATAGTCATCCAGGCACTCAAAGGTACCAGCTCTGAAATAAAGCATCATTAAGTGTTTTTTGGACTAAATTCTAAACAGGTAGGTTCTTTTAGGTCATTTACGCTTTTTTTCTGTACAGACAAACAGACAAAGGAGGACATAGTAGATGCTGCTAGCAGCAGTCACTGTTTTTCTGAGCTGCAGCCTGAGAAGGTGTACCGCATCAGTGTGCACTCCCGTGTGGGAACAGTAGAGGGTGCTGGTGTCACTATCCTTCACCCCACAGGTCAGAATTCTGTTTAAGACATACTTAGCCTAAACAAATAACTGGTGTTTGTTTTGCTCAATTGTAATAGCATGTAATTCTTTCATAAAGCTACCGCTCCAGTGAGAATTCAGGTTCCTCCTCGACTGCATCCCATACAAAGAGAAGGTAAGAGTTAAAACAGTTAAAGGGATGAAAATGAAAATTCTGTCATTTATTACTCACCCTCATGTCGTTCCAAACCTATAAGACCTTTGTTCATCTTCAGAACACAAATTAAGATATTTTTGATAGATCAGAGGGCTTTCTGACCCACACACAGTTGTGATACTCTTCTGAACACATTGTGGAGACTGACATGGAAGAGACGAAATTGTTGAGTTTGTTTTCTTTGCACACCAAAAGTATTCTCGTAGCTTCATAAAATTACGGATGAACCACTGATGGAATAGTCACATGGACTATTTTAACGATGTTCTTACTACCTTTCTGGGCCTTGAACATGTCAGTTGCATCACTATTTAAACCAAACCAATTAATTCAACAACAAAATAAAGCTATTTTTCTTTGGTGAGTGGATACATTTTTCTTCCAGAAATGGAAATTTTCTGAACACAAATGAACCGTAAGCAATTCGTTTTGCTTTTCCACTTCACTTTAGGTGTGAACGGGCCTTTAAACTGCTTTTGGTAAAAATATAGCTTTCTTTAGACATAACATGCAGTCTTTTTTCCTTTTCAGTGTGTCCTGAGACTACAGTCAGAAATCATGTGGTTAAAGGTATGGTCATATTTACATTTTACACTTTTGCATTTGGCAGATGCAAATGCATTTTGTCAATTTTGTCCATTGTTAGATGTATGTGTGATCAGATAATGCAGTCCCTGGGAATCAAATCCATGACCTTGGCATTTTCTAGCACCATTCTCTACTTTTTGAGCTTTGCAAAAAAATATGGCAACAACAAGATTAAAGCCTACTGCCTTTCTCAGTAAGCAACAGTAAGAATTTTTTTTCCTGTTTGCCCATTTTAGTCAATAACTTAATAATAACTTAACTTTCACTGCTGTCCAACACATATTTATATTTACATTTTTTTTACATTTCTCATTTTAAAATACATTTTTTGTCATTTAATATTTAAATAGTTTATTATTATTATTATTATTATGTCAAATTTTTTCATAAAATTTTCATTTTAAAATTTTGTATTTTGCATGTAATTTTTTAAGTATTTTAACCATACTGTAAATTCTTTGCATTACATTTTTTAAAAGGGTTATTGGATGCCCATTTTCCACAAGTTGATATGATTCTTTAGGGTCTTAATGAAATATACTTTAAAATTTCTCAATGGTAGTGTAAAACCGTTTTTACCTTGTCAAAAACAGCTCTGTTCACAGTGAGCCGTTTCGGTGCACGTCCCTTTAAATGCTAATGAGCTCTGCTCATCCTGCCCTTCTCTTCTGTGGGGTGAGACTTTTCTGAGACTGTAAACTTTAGCCGCATTTAGCCGTGGAATTTGCTAACTAGCACATTATTAGGAAAGGTGATTTGCAGAGATTCATAAAAAAACCTTATACTCACTTCCTCTGTAGGTGAAGTTGGATCACAAATTATTTGCGTGAACATAGACGCATTTAGGTAGATTGGGGAGCACATTCCCTTCAAAAATGAAAGTAATCTACTGCGTCTTCAGTGGCTCAGATGTCGAGAGTTAACGACGACTGCTATGTTCATTATTACATCCAACAACAAAACATCTCAATCGCTTAGGAGACATTCCTGTCATATGCTGCGGGGTTGAAACAATGGCGGACTGATACAGCTCACTTAAGGTTGGTCTACACTAAAACGGCCGTGTCAATCAACAATCGTGGGAGGGACCTGCACCTATGTGACGTCACACATCCAAGAATATGAGAATGGCTTGATCTGAGAAAGGGCCGTTTAAGCATTTTTAAAAAAAGCACTGGGTGGATTTTTAACATTATAGGGTGGTTGTGTGCACACACTGCCAACACACATTTATGGTTCAAACAACATGTAAAAGTGAATTTTGCATCCGATGACCCCTTTAATCAAATCAGAATTACATTTTGTTTACAGCAAACTTAAAGATTAAATTCACAATTTCTCTCATACTGATCCCGAGTTAACAAGCCATCATTACTGTTGAGCCCTGAATTGTATAGGAGAATGTGAATTTGTGTTTTCCAGGCTTCAACATGATGGAAGCGTTCGGTCTAACTCAGAGAGCTCACTCTACTGTTGAGGGTGTGGCAGCTGAACCTTTCATCTTCAGCACCTTACCCAGTTACACCCTCTACAGAGACGTACAGTTGACCCAGAGCACAGGGTGAAAACAAAAAACACACACATGCACGTATTATTACACAGCTCAGTTACACCCGTCATTCAGCACTCACACCCTGTCTGTCTGTCTGTCTTAGCTTTATCCATCCAGCTGGCTTTTCTCCAGAACACACCATCAGCATGGCCTTTAGGCTCTTGCAGGATTCACCCAGGGAGCCCTTTGCCCTTTGGCAGCTCACGGATAATGACTTCCAGCCCAAGATGGGTGTGGTCCTGGACCGTAAGTGCCTGGAAAGTTCTGTAGATAAATTCTAGAATGCCTCAAATTCAATAGCAGGTCTGTTAAATTGGGAATCCTACATTTATGAGATCCTTCTTCTCTGTTCTGTTATTTAGCTGAGAAGAAGATTCTGCTGTATTTCAGTCTGGACTACAGAGGAGAGATACAGGAACTGACCTTTGACCAGCCACAAGTCCACTCAGTTTTCTATGGTAGCTTTCATAAGGTTTGTGTGAAGGGTTTTTTGGTTTTTGCCATTCCGTCAGACAAGCTTTACAGAACTTTCCATAAATACAAACTGGAGATTTCCAACAGTGATAGTTGAGGTCAAAAGTTTGCATCCCCCTTTCAGAATCATTAAAATGTTAATTATTTTTCCGAAATATGAGGGATCATACAATATGCATGTTATTGTTTATTTAGTACTGGCCTGAATAAGATATTTCACATAAAATATTTTTACATATAGTCCACAAGAGAAAATAATAGTTGAATTTCTAAAAAATGACCCTGTTCAAAAGTTTACATCCCCTTGATACTTAATACTGTGTTGTTACTTGAATGATCCTCAGCTATGTTTTTTTTTGTTTAGTGATGTTGTTCATGAGTCCCTTGTTTGTTCTGAACAGTTAAACTGCAAGCTGTACTTCAGAAAATCCTTCAGGTCCCACAAATTCTTTGGTTTTCTATTTTCCATTTTTGTGTATTTGAACTCTTTCCAACAATGCATGATTTTGAGATCCATCTTTTCACACTGAGGACAACTGAGGGACTCATATGCAACTCTTACAAAAGATTCAAATGCTTACTAATGCTTCAGAAGAAAAAAACATGCATTAGATGGGGGTGAAAACTTTTGAACAGAATGGATATGTGTACATTTTTACTTATTTTGCCTAAATGTCGTATTTTTTTCGTTTAGTACTGCCCTTCGGAGGCTACAGAAGATAGTTAAATGTTTTCTGGAAGACAAAATAAGTTAAAATTGTCATCTTCAAATTCAAAAAGTTTTCACCCCCTGGCTCTTGCACACACACACACACACACAGAGCTGTGGATCATTCAGGTAACAACACAGTATTAAGTATCAAGGGGATGTAAACTTTTGAACCGGGTCATTTTTATAAATTCAACTATTATTTTCTCTTGTGGACTATATGTAAACATCTTTTATGTGAGTACTAAATAAACAATAACATGCATGTTGTATGATCCCTCTTATTTTGCACAAATTATTTACATTTTTAATGATTCTGAAAGGGGGGTGCAAACGTTTGACCTCAACTGTACAACTTTTAAACTGTCACTGATTCTTCTCATCTCTTGATTGGCAGATCCATTTGTCGGTCAGTCAGGTGAGTGTATCTCTGTCTGTAGACTGCCAGCGGGTTGGTGAGAGGCCCGCACGCCCCTTGGGAACTTTGCCTACTGATGGTTTTGAGATGTTGGGTAAACTAATGAGGACACGTGGACCTCACAGCGGATCTGCAGCTGTGAGTCTCACTTCCTGACCAGGAACATACTGTAAACAGTAATGTATATACACATATTAAAGCCGTGCGTATTGTATTTTTCTGTAGTTTCAGCTGCAGTCCTTTGAGATTGTGTGCAACACTACTTGGGCATCAGAAGACAACTGCTGTGACCTGCCCTCACAGGTACATGATCAGTTTAGGCTGAGTTTACATATCAATATGGATAGTGCTGAATTACATTATGTAGTGCAGAATGTCTTAAAGTTGCTCTTGTATTTTAAGTGTCACTCTGTGTTCTCTAGAGAGATGAGGAGAGCTGTCCCGCACCTGCTTATGCATGCACCTGCACCACCGATGTCCCCGGAGCACCTGGAGACACCGGGCCACCTGTGAGACTACAACTGACAAGAACATTAGAAAGCTTGTGAAACCATTTTTGTAGTTGTTGGAATAATCAGTGTTATGATCATTATTGGTTTAATGATATGCTTGTATTTTTAGGGGAGACCTGGCCCTCGTGGGGAGAAGGGAGAAAAGGGAGACTTGGGACAAAAGGTAAGTAAACTTGCATACAAAGTTGGGTTTGAACCTACAACTAGCAACTGTTTTTCTATTTGAATATACTTTAAATGTAATTTTTTTTCTGTGATAGCAAAGCTGAATTTTCAGCAGTCACTACTCCAGTCTTTAGCGTCACATGATCCTTCAGAAATTATTCTGATATGCTGATTTGCTGCTCAAGAAACATTTCTTATTATTAATGTTGAAATAAGTTGTATAGCTTAATATTTTGTTGGAAACCACAATACATTATTTCAGGATTCTTTGATGAAAAGAATGTTCAAAAGAATAGTTATAATTTAAAATAGAAATCTTTTGTAACATTATAAATGTATTTACTGTTACTTTTGTTTCTGTTTCTCTCACTTTTCTACATCTCTCCAGGGAGAGGTGGGCCCACCTGGTAAACCGGGCCCTGAAGGCGGCTTTGGCTCTCTTGGACCCGCTGGTCCACGGGGAATAACTGTAATGGGCAAAGTGGTACGCCTACACTTGTTCTACAGAGACGATCAAATGTATTTTAGCATTTGGAACAGATTTAAACCCCCTCTCTTTGTCTTAATAAGGGTCCACCAGGAGCAAGAGGAGAAAAAGGAGATATTGGAAGACCGGGCAGTCAGGTGAGCTTTAAAGGGGACCTATTATGCAAAATTACTTTTATAAGGCAGGGCTCTACACCGAAAAGATACTTTAAAAGTGAAACTAAAACTGCCAGTAGGAGGCAGCAAGTCACTGATTTAATGGCTGAATCATTCATTTGATTCATTCGAACGACTGATAAATTCAGGAATGAAGCAAGTGACTGTCTATGAAAGGGAAATTGAATCATTGACTTACTAGACTCATTTAAAAACGCACATTCATTCATAAACGAAACATCGCTGTGTTTGCATGGAGATATGGCACCGGCTCAGTTGTAACTTTTTCTAACTATTTTCGATGACAAAATAGAGCAAAATCAGGTTATAGTGTTTTGGTCAGACAATGTAAGTCAATTAATATTAACTTCTTGTTTATTTAACTGCTTTTTCAATTAAATCAATATCTCATTTACAAACTCCCTTAAAAATCATTAAAAGCTCTCACTCATCTTGGCTTATCGCGATCTCACAAAGTTCCATTATAATCAACAAAGCTCTCTACACTGCACAATGAATCTCTTATTTACAGTCTGTCTACTCTTTGTTTATGGAAGGATTAGTGAGATATGTCTGTAATACATTACTCAACGTTACAAAAACACGTAGAAACCTTTAAAGCTCCCCTCAGCGCAAACACAAATATGCTGATTGGGTCAGTCACACTGGTGCTCCTAAATATTTTTTCATAGTCGTACACAGTAGTTTTAAGGTGCAAAGGCACCATAAGACCAGCTATGTCAGGGTTGCCAGGTTTTCACAACAAAACTCGCTGAAATGCTACTCGAAACTAGCTGAAAACTAGCCCAATCGTGTTTCAAGGAGGGTCCCCCATTAAAACTCGCATTCCGGGGGATAAAATACACGTTTTTTTCCAGAGTTACCCTCTTTCAGTGTCACTTCAACCCATGGACATCAAAAAGAAACCACGGCAACAGTGTAAAAGTAGCCCAATTCCACAGAAAAACGGCGGACTTGGAAACACTGGGCTGTGTAGTTATTTTTATTGCACTGTGCTTCCCGTCTGTATAATTCATAAATGCGCATTTATTATGCGCAGTACAATCAGATGACTGACTTTTTAAATTGATTCCGGTTCGAACATAAAGCTGAACACCGCTACTGAAAGTTTCTGATATTTTCAGTGCGTGAGATTGTCTTGTTTTGTTTTTGCCAGCTTTTGAACTCTGCCCTGTTCTGAAGAAGGGGCCAGGAACACCAGCTCATTTGCATTTAAAGGGACAAACACAAAAATAACGTGTTTTGGCTCAAACCCTAGAAGTGGTGATTTTAACACGCTATAAAAATGTCTGTAGGATATTTTGAGTTAAAACTTAACATACACATTTTAGGGTAATCAGAGACTTATTTTCCATCTTGTAAACAGGAGCATAATAGGTCACCTTTAATATCCATCTTATAGGCCATGGTTGTAGCTGATCATACTATTGTTTTTACTTTTCTCTGGTATATCTCACATTTTCTTTACTTTGCGTTCATAGGGTTTACCAGGGCCTCCTGGTCAAAAAGGTGAAGAGGGCAAGCCTGGTCCTCAGGTTTGTGGTTTGGCAGTTATTGTCTAGGGCTGGGAAAATAAATCGATGCATCATGAATAAAGAAATTATTCTGCATCGCTTCTGAGACTTTCTGAATGCATCATGATTTTTACAGCCACTGGGTGTTTTAGAAGCAGAACTGTGCTTGCTTCCAATTCCTTTAACGCCTAAAATAATCATTCACAATGTTTGAAATGTTTGTAGCAAATTACAAGAGTGTTCACCACAGGCTGTGTTTAAATTATTCTTGTGTCATAAAAGCATTCTCAAAGTCAAAGTGCAATTAAGTGACTCAGCCGAATGCACAAGTGCTCTTCAGTGCTCTTCTACATGAGCATTCGAGTGTGTTGTTAAAAACTAGATTAGTTTTAAAAACTCAGAGAGAATCGAGATGCATTCAGAAAATCTCAGAACTGATCCACGAATCACGATGCATCGATTTAATGCTGCAGTCCTGTTATTGTCCTTTCTATATTTGAAATGTTCAGTCTGTCCTTCATCTTTCTGTCCATAAATTGCCAACAGGGAACCAGAGGAGTAGAGGGTAATATCGGTAGCCCGGGAATCCCAGGATCAAGAGTAAGACAGCCTTACTTAAATTCTTTCATGAAATATTTCATAATGCGCATGCTTTCACTGCACTCTTTTTTACATTTTTGTGTCTACACTTTGTAGGGTTTCCAGGGTATGCCTGGTCATCCAGGACCAGTGGGAGAGAGAGGGCCACTAGGTCCTGTAGGGCCCACTGTGAGTAAAATTGTGCTCTATTACTCTTTATGGCTTATGTCCATACAAGCCAACTGAGATAGATGTCTAGAAAACTGATATATTTGAAAAAGTTGGATAGAGTTTGGTTAGAGGAATAGTTCTGTCATTAATTACTCACCCTTATGTTGTTCCAAACCTGTAAGACCTTTGTTCATCTGTGGATCAGAAATTAAGATATTTTTGATGAAATCCGTGAGCTTTCTGACCCTGCATAGAAAGCAACGCAACTACCACGTTCAAAATAGTCCATGTGACATCAATGGTTCAACCGTAATGTTATGAAGCCACAAGAATACAACTATTTTATTAAAAAATTTCTGTGTAAATCTCCACCGTGCGTACCACAATTCCACTACCTTTTTGGACCTTGAATGTCAGTTGCGTTACTGTCTATGCAGGGTCAGAAAGCTCTTGGACTTCATCTGAAGATGAAGGTCTTATGGGTTTGTATCTTTTTAATGTTAAGTAGATGTTCCTGATCATCTTATTTTCTCCTTCACAGGGTCTTCCTGGAAGTAAGGGTGAGAGAGGAGAGAAGGTAGGTTACAAAATTACGTATTTTCTATTAGCAAACCTTAAAATAGATTTTGTTTGCGTTAATAATTCTTCTGTTTATTAGGGTGAGCCACAGTCTCTTGCCATGATCTACCAGCTTGTTACACAGGCCTGCGAAAAACTTGTGCACAGTACGTAGTATATCCACTACATCCATTTTAATTAAGTCACAGTAAATGTAGAATTTAAAAGAATCTTTAATTGAAATCTTGCCCTGAGTAACTGTATATTAATTATGAGTTGATTATAAACTGTATTCTAGATGAAGTGCTGAAGTTGGATGCTTTTCTGAACGAGATGAACCGTAAGCCAGTGCCCATCCAGGAACCAGTAGCACCACCAGGAGAGCCTGGGATACCAGGAGAAAGGGGGCCACCTGGATCCCGAGGATCTCAGGGTCGACAAGGAAGCAGGGGGGAGTCTGGGAAACCAGGGTATCCTGGTGAGCAGGGTAAGCCTTGACACTATCATTTCTCTGAAGATGCAATCTGCTAGGAATAAACATCTGATGGTCGCTATTAGACACATTAGTTGTTTTATTGAAATTCTATATTATGTTATGTAAGTAGTTCTGTAATTAACTTCTAGGACGCAGAGGAATGCCTGGTGAAAAGGGCTCTCCAGGAGCAAATGCGGTGGGACCACAAGGAATAAAAGGTTTCGCAGGTATTGAAACATATCTGTGTATCACACAGCTGTGTTTGTAAAAGGTTTTTAAAGGGTCTTCATTATTTACAGTTGAAGTCAAAAGTTTACATACGCCTTGCAGAATCTGTGAAATCTTAATTGTTTTAGAAAAATCCTTCAGGTCCCACACATTCTTGGGTTTTCCAGCATTTTTGTATGATTTTAAGACCCATCTTTTCACACTGAGGACAACTGAGGCACTCATGTGCAACTATTAAAGAAGGTTCAAACACTCACTGATGCTCCAGAAGGAAAAATGATGCATTAAGAGTTGGGGGGTTAAAACTTTTGAATTTGAAGATCAGGGTAAATTTAACGTATTTTGTCTTCTGGGAAACATGTAACTATCTTCTGTAGCCTCTGAAGGGCAGTAATAAATGAAAAAAATATGATATTCAGGCAAAATAAGATAAATGTACACATCTTCATTCTGTCCAAACGTTTACACACCTGGCTGTTAATGCATTGTGTTTCCTTCTTGGAGCATCAGTGAGTTTTTGAAGCTTCTGTAATAGTTGCATATGAGTCCCTCAGTTGTCCTCAGTGTGAAAAGACAGATCTGAAAATCATACAGTCATTGTTGGAAAGGATTCGGATACACAAAAAATGCTGAAAAAACAAAGAATGTGTGGAACCTGAAGGATTTTTCTGAAGAACAGCGGGCAGTTCAACTGTTAAGGACAAAAAAGGGACTCCTGAACAACTATCACTAAACAAAATTAAATTAAGTTAATTGCACTACTATTAATTTCTGTTTCACCAGGACCTCCAGGTGAAGCGAAAATAGGGGAACCAGGTCCCAAAGGAGAGGATGGTAAAGTAGGACCTCCAGGTATTCCAGGACCTTCAGGTCAGCAAGGAGAAATGGGACCCCCTGGGATATGTGACAGCAGTGGATGTTATCAAGGACCCCCAGCTGAAGGTAAAGAGTTGTGTAATTATGACCACCATACAAAACAATGTAAGTTCATATCTAACCTGTGGATTTGTATCATTTTTCAGAGGATCCATACCTTGGATATCAGCCTTGAGTTGAGAAGTTACTGTTTTACTTCAGAGCTGCCAGAATCATCTCTCTCTCCAGACTTTGTTTAAAGACACTATGTGACTTAATGGATAAAGAGATTCTGCCAGACGCTGACTTTGAATGAGCCTGTTGATGGACTCTTTAGACTTCATTTTCTCCATGTGGTAGCTGATCTCAGCTCAGTACTTCCATTCTGAGATCAACAAAGCACTGATCATCCTTGACCCTGTCTTTTACCCAGTATTCAACCTGATCTACTGCTACAAGACTACAGCAGACTCAATTACAAAACTTTTTGTGCAGCACAGAGGAAATCACAACACACTCAGACTCTATTTTACAGAGAACCAATATTTTGGTATCCAGACGAGGAACGTGTGTTACCAAACAACAGCTAAAATCTGCACTAAGAATGTTTGTAATATTAAGTATTTTATTGTATTTAATGCACTGTATGTGTTTTAAATGTATATTGTTGAAGGCATATTACTTTTAATGTTTTCCATTCCTGTTTCTTGACCTCTTCCTTCCTGGTTTTTGTGTCAAGTGTTTTTTTAATATGAAATAAGCGATAATTTGCAAGAATACATATGTTAATAAGAAATACACTGTGATATTATATTAATTGTCTTTTTACATATGCAGAAGTGCTGTCAATAGTATTTTATAGGATTACACTAAGTGAAATGGTCTTTTGTTTTGTACATTAATACATGAGTATGTAAACCAGTATGAAATGAAACTGTTAAAGATCAAAAAAGTTGACTCGCCTGAGATCCATCATGCTGTATCAATGAAATAGTTACTATTCACATTCACTGAAAAAACATAATGAAATAGAGGGTTTGCACTTACGTCACGGCTTGGTCAGTTACCTGTATGCGCAGACATATTGGAGATACTCAGATGTAAACAACAGCATGGGCTGCATGGTTAATGTACTACTGAATACGTTGTTCTGCTAATTTATGCTGTCTAAACCATAGAAAAAACGTGGAAGCTGCTAAATCATATAGAGAATGACTTAGTAAGCAGGAAAGGATGCAATATTTTGACAAACTGAAGATAATAGGTGGTAAAGATACGCAGTATCAATTAAGACACTAGCCTAATATTTCACCTACCTGACCGGAAATGATAAGAACGAACACAAATGTTGTCAAGATCCTTGTCCTGAAAATCCTAAACATTTTTTGCACTGTTCTCCTTGATTTGTTATAACTTTTGGCAGTCTATAGTACTCCAAATGTTTTTTTTTTCTGTTTAGACCGATTAGTACAGCCCAAAACATGACAATAATTGACCATTTTCAGCTAAATTCAATTATGTTTGCTTCATTGTTTATGTTCAGTGCTAACAGTTCATTGTTGTTCACAAAAATACCATTTTCATCAGTCTTTAAAAGACAAATGTCTTTTTGATGTAATATGGTTTCAGAAGACTTGCTGAACCAAAATCTAACAACATTAAAATTTTGAGTATTATGAGGAAAGACTTTTAACTCAATGTAAATAAGCCAATGCAATGAATACTTGTTATAATTGCCAAAAAGGAGCCACAAACCGCAAAGACATCATTTTCCATTATTTTTTCCTGGATGTGCCCATTACAGGGTTAATTACTGTTTCAGTGTTGTACTATTGACTTCGAAATCGAAGCTAAGTTTTTTTTTTTTTTTTTTTGCTTTAACAAATTGTATTGTGAAATGTATGACACATTTCATTGCTTTTATTCAACTGTACAAAGCAATTGTTGGCTGTTTTCACTCACAGTACTTACACCGGAACCAAAGGATGGAGCTAGTGATTTCCACGGAGAACGTACCTGATGTAAACATCCGGTTGCGATTACGTCGCAGACGCCAACATGGCGAGCAGGAGAGGTAACGCGAAGACTGGAGGCCAGTCTGACAAATATTCTGTTCTGCTGCCAACCTACAACGAGAGAGAAAACCTTCCACTGATTGTATGGTTACTCGTGAAGTACTTTGGTGAGAGGTACGTGTATTGTTATATATAGTCAATGGACGAGAACCGGAATGTAATGTTAGAAGTCCTAATGATGAGCTGTCAGTGACATCAGACAGTCTAATCACCTGATTAAGAGTCCCTAAGCTAAACCTAGATATTTCGTTGGTTTTAAAAAGAGCCTTCTTTTTGAAATGACCATGTTTTAATTCAGTGGATACAACTACGAAATCATAGTGATTGATGATGGCAGTCCAGACGGGACGCTGCAGATCGCAGAGCAGCTGCAGAAGATCTACGGCGCTGACAAGATTGTGAGTTGTGCATTATAATACACACTGACTGACAGCTTGTCGAAAGAAATCATGAAAACCTGGCATCTCTTTTCTTTTTAGCTCCTGAGACCGCGAGCAAAAAAACTGGGCTTAGGTAAACTGGCTCGTATTCATAATACTTCTTAGAGCTAATGTCTATGAACACCGTGATTGACGTTCGTATCATTTCAGGAACGGCTTACATTCACGGGATTAAACACGCGTCAGGAAACTTCGTTATCATTATGGATGCAGATCTCTCACATCATGTAAGTATTCTTCTGTTGAATACTGGTTTGTACCTTCTCAAGTAAATCCTGGTGTTCAGGGTTCCCATGGCTACGAAAAATTGGAACATTTGCTTATATTATATTTTTCTTGGATAGAGTACAACATGCTAACCAGCCTTACTGATATTGATAATTTTGAGAATTTAGAGTCGGTTCTCTTCAGTAAATGTATGGAAGATTATTTCCGCCACTTAGAAAAGAAAAATCTTGCTTTGGTAAACATAAACCATAATTATGAGATAAAAAGTCATAATTATAATATAGCTGAAAAGTTAAAATTGTGATAAGTTATAATTATGAGAAAAAAAAAAATCAAGATTATGGCCCAGTGTCACATACAGGGCTTAGACTAAGGCAGGGTTCAATTAGGACATTTAAGTAATTATTATAAACGTGCTTGGGGAAAATAAAAACATTACTGGTGTGCATCTTGAGACAAAACAAAGGCGCTGATATATTTTTAGATTGGTCAGTGCAAGTTTCTTTCAGATGAAACCGCTCAGACTTAAATTTTAGTCTAGGACTAGGCTTAAGCCTTGGCTGTGAAACCTTAGGAAAGAGAGATAAAAAAAACAAAAACAAAACAAAACTATGAGATGGTATGAAATCATAATTATGATCAAATTTTGACTTTTTATCATATTATTTTGATTATCTCATTATTATTTCCTAATCTTATGTCATAATTATGTTTTTTTTTAATTATTATTATTATTTATTTATTTTATTTTTTTATTTATTAGAAATGACCCTCCATAGAATCAGAGTAGTTCTAAAAAATTAGTCTGAATGGCTGTCTAATGAAATAATAGATTAATTTTAAGAACCACTGGAAATATCATGGATTTGTTTAAAAAAAAAAAAGTTGGATAGCTTTAAGCATTTCAGGAATTTTAAATGGATCATTTGTTCTTGCTTTAATAAATGTTTTTTTTCTTCCTCACAGCCAAAGTTTATCCCACAGTTCATTGAGTAAGTCATTTTCTTTCAGTTACCTTATGCTTCCGCTGTTAAAAGACTTTATTATCTGCTCATTGTATTGTGTAGTGTAGTTTTGCTATAATAGCATTATCATATGCACTTGTATAGCAGCCAACCATTAATTTTTTATTTGTTCAGAAAACAGAAAGAGGGTGGATATGACATGGTTTCTGGAACAAGGTACAGAGGAGACGGTGGTGTGTATGGATGGGATCTGCGCCGGAAATTAATCAGGTGTGTGACTGGAAACAGCTGACTGAAAACCTACATTTTATAATAATGTCTTGCTATATTAGACATTTGAGATCGTATCAAATATGTGACCCTGGACCACAAAACCAGTCATAAATAGCAGGGGTATATTTGTAGAAGTAGCCAAAAATACATTGTATGGGTCAAAATTGTCGATTTTTCTTTTATGCCAAACATTTTTATGCCAAAAATCATTAGGATTTTAAGATCATGTTCTAAGATATTTATATGCAAATATATCCAAACTTAATTTTTGATTAGTAATATGAATTGCTAAGAACTTCATTTGGACAATTTTAAAGGTGATTTTCTCAGTATTTTCTTTCTTTTTTTTTTTTTTTTTTTTTTTTTTGCACCCTCAGAGTCCAGATTTTCAAATAGTTGTATCTTGGCCAAACATTGTCCTATCGTAACAAACCACACATCAATGGAAATCTTATTCATTCAGCTTTCAGATGATGTATAAAACTCAATTTCCAAAAATTGTCATTTATGACTGGTTTTGTGGTCCAGGGTCACATATGTCATATCAGTTTTCATTTTATGCCACAAGATTACTTTTTTGTAATGATTGTTTCATTTTAGTCGAGGTGCAAACTTTGTCACACAAGTGCTACTTAGACCAGGAGCATCTGATCTCACAGGGAGTTTTAGGTAAGTTTATGTTAATAGAGCAATTCGGTGTTTGCAAACAGTGATGATGTTTTTGTGGGCGGAGCCTATCTGGTGGCAGAAAATTACAGTTTTCAAGTAGTAGTCTATGGAAGCCATGGAATAAAAGAATAAAAAAGGCAAATTTGAGTTTATATTTCAAATTTCAGATTTTTTTTCTTGCAATTCCGAGATTAAATCTTACAATTTTTTTTTTTTTTTTAAGATTTTATTTTGGGCCTTTTTGCCTTTAATGTGATATGACAGATCATACAGGACAGGAAGCGAAGTGGGAGAGAGAGAATGGGGTGGGATCGGGAAAGGTCCTCGAGCCGGGATTCGAACTCAGGACGCTTAACATGTCAATAAGGCTATCAGCGCCGATGATTAAACAACTCGTCATTCTCTCTTTTTCCCTCGGCTCAGAACCATGAGTTTATATCCCACACCTCTGGCTTTTTTTCCCCTCACAATTGACTAACTCACTATTGTTGAATTAAATAAACTTTCATTTGCGATAGGGTTGTCAAAAGGTACCGGGTCCGGTACTTCGGTACTGAAATTTTAAAAACGTCCATTTTCCGCTCACATTTGCGCGCTGTTGAGCCGATTTTTAAACATCGCTGATTGGCCATAGTGTTCACGCGCTCAACAGACATGACTGTGATTGGCTACAATGATAAGCGCTTCACGCTTCGTCGGCCAATCAGCGATGTTTAAAAAAAATCGGCTCAACAGCACTCAACTGTGAGAGGGAAATGGACATTTTTAAAATTTCAGTACCGAAAGTACCGAACCCGGTACCTTTTGACAACCCTGATTTGCAAAAAAAAAAAGTCAAAATTGTGAGATAAAATAGGTGATAAATGAGATAAAATGTTACAGGTTTAAATAGTATTTCATGCTGTATCAGTAGGGCTAATATAATATGTTCCCTATGAACTGCATATGTGAATATTATGTAGACATACTGTTTAAATTAAATTTATGCTTTAAAAATAGCCCGTTTAGATGTCTGCGTTTAGCTTCAAATGGTGTCTTTGATGACAGTATTCTATAAAAAATGATTTGCATTCCGATTCTGACATCCAAAGGCACAACAATACATTTTATCTCTTTCATGGATTGTTTCACTTCACTTGTTACCAGTGTTTTTCTGCCAGGTGACTGTGACGTCTACTCCAAACTGGTGTGTTATTTTATATTACAATAATGTATTACTGTCTATCATGTGTTTACGTTTCAGGCTCTATAAGAAAGAGGTTCTTGAGAAACTAGTAGAGCAGTGTGTGTCAAAAGGCTATGTGTTCCAGATGGAGATGATCGTCCGTGCTAGACAACTGGGATTTACTATTGGAGAGGTCAGCATACATCTCTTATTCCACGTTTCTGATATATCTTAATACTACGTAATTAAATGAATTAATTAAATGTAGTTTAGATGATGTATTTACATATCAGGACTGTGTACTGAATTACTGTATTATACTGAATTGTAATACATGTAATATTACAATGTTCATTCATTTATATAAGTTTTTGTTTTTTTAAATCCATGTCAAAGTGTTATTTTATGATTATCTGAAAGTGGTCTTGTCTGTCTATTACACAGGTTCCTATTTCATTTGTGGACCGTGTTTATGGGGAGTCCAAATTGGGTGGAAATGAAATTGTCTCTTTCCTCAAAGGATTGCTCACTCTTTTTGCCACTACATGACCTTTGACCTCATAGTTTTGTGATATACGGTCAGCACTTACCACTGCAGTGGAACTGGAATTCATGCTTTCTAAGTAACAAGTTCATTATGATGAGTTATTTGTCTCATATCAGGCTATAGTGGTGTTTGGATTGCTTGGATTTACCACATGCCATCTTACACCTAGTTTGGTTTATTACTAGACTATATTTTGAAATGTACATTAAAATGTAAAAAAAAAAAATCTACATTTTAATAAAAAGGACCAAATTTGAGAGAGATGAGTGTTTTTTTTTTTTTGAGAAAGTGCTAACAACTACAGTGGTGGCCAAAATTTTTAAAACACTAGTATTTTCACCAGCTAAAAATGGTTTTAAGTCAGTTATTTCTATCTTCTGCTGTCGTGTGTTAGTAGAAAATAACAGTTTACATTTCCAAACATTCATTTTGCCATTAAATGTAATAATCCTGTAGGATTTTTGTTTGCACAAGGAGTCTGACAACTGACATCTGATCTCATCATCATCCAGTGTGTCTGGAATGAAACAGAACAAACTGAGACAGTCTAAATCCAGAAGAACTGTGGCAACGTCTCCAAGATGTTTTAAGAAACCTACCTGCAAGGCTACGTGAAAAACTATGTGCAAGTGCACCTAGGGCAAACGCTGCTTTAAACGCAAAGGATGGTCACACCAAGTGTTGATTTAATTTAGTTATTAGAAGTTAATTGATAAAGAAACTCTATTTATGACATTATTTTTGACAGCATCCTAATTGTAAACCAGTTTTACACAAGTGCCTAAAACCTTTAACAGTACTGTAGCTTTGCAGGTAGGTCCCTTGAAGCATCTTGGAGATGTTGCTACAGTTCTTCTGGGTTTAGTCTGTCTCGGTTTGTCGTGTTTCATTCCAGACAGACTGGATGATGATGAGATCAGATCAGTGTGTGGAGCACTGGCTGTTGTCAGACTCCTTGTACTAAGAAAAATCCCACTGGATTATTACGATTAATGGCTCAGTGAATGTTTGGTAACACTACAGCAAAAGATAGAAATGACTATCTTAAAACCATTTTAGCTGATGGAAATAGAAGTGTTTTTGTGTGTGTGAAAAACATTTAGATAATGTAAGGAGCTTTTTTTCTACTGTGAAGAACCTTTCCTGCAACAGAAAGGTCCCATAGATGTTAAAGGTTCTTCATGGAACCATCAAAGCCAATAAAAAGAAAAAATATAAGTCTTTTATCTAGACTATCCACCTTATTCTTCAACAAGGTTTATTAGCTGCTATAAAGAAAAATGAGAAGAATAACAACTTGCTGTAAACAGTTAAACTGTTTGCACTACAAACCAGTGTGGTCATAATTAAGATAAAAAAAGGTGGATAATCTTAAAAATATAGGTTCCGTAATGGCATTGATGGTTCCATGAAGAACCTTTAACATCTATGAAACCTAAAAGTCCATTATGGTTCCCTCATCTTTGGATGATTAAAATCTTCTTCACACTAAGAGAATCCTGAAAGGTTCTTTGGGCAACCCAAAATGGTTCTTCTATGACATTGCTGTGAAAATCCCCTTTTGGAACATTTAAATGTATACAGGGGCGTGATCGGGGGCCCTAACAGCGAACATGATTGCAAACAGCCACCTCGGTTAAAACCGCGTTCAACTGCGTGGTGCCTAAACGCGCTACTGTATGTATATTGATCTTTTTACCAACCTGAGAACCATTTTTGTACTTGGAGTGGCTATTAAGATTTATGCTTTGAAATAAACATTTAACATTCTGAATCATTTTGGCTATGCATCTGGATGTATGTTATTTATACACCACTTTGGACTTACATCAAAACTGGTGAAGTCTTATCATGCATTTAATTTCACACATCAGTCAGCGTCAGGAAATCAACAGCCCACATCCTAAAAGCTACTGCCATCCATTTCTTGAGTAAGTGTCTATCTCGATGACATAGCCATAGGAAATATTTTCTTCTCTCTGTGGGTTTAGTTAGAGTGTTAATTCCCAAATGACACCCAAACTAGTGTACTGCAAGCAACTGCTTGGGCGAGTTTGATGCAGCCAACACCAAGGGGGGAATAACTCCAGAGCTCAAGGGCCAGAGGGTGGGGGAAATCACCATGGCTCACAGTCTGCAACCCCAGCACTTCACATACAGAAGTAGTCCCGGTGAGTTGCGCATGAGCGCGGTACAGCGCCACCACCCGAACTCATGCTGCTCCGGCGCTGTCTGAGTACTGAGGCACTGTATACATCCGACTCTCTGCGGGGGTAGATACCAGATGCAGAATTGACGCATACGCCTCTATCCAATCAAGTTTCGGTCGATAGCGCCGCCTATGGGTTCATTGCATGTAACTGCATGTAGGGGCTGTTTACAACAATTTCAGGAGCATTTAATAAACATTCATTGCGCGCATAGACACACTCGTGCGTTTCAGGTAAGCTCAGATGGGGGTAAATATAGGACCGGTGGTCGTCTGACACCTCTCACCACATATTCCCCCACCCACCGCCTCTCTCCGTCGGCACAATGCTTTTTTTATGCTAATCAAACACACATGTCACTTCCGCCCCTTTTCACACGCCATTTTGGATAGTATAGGTACTGGACCGGGTCGTATTGTTTAAGTGGATGGCGGATTACGCTAATTGCTGTCAATTACATCGTCATCCCGCGTCTTGTGGACTGTGCATCATCGCAAACGCAATACGCGCTCGGCGGTTCACGCTCCTTCTCCTTCCAGGACCCCCGTAGACCCGCACAGACACTGCTAGATGAGTTGCAGCAGCTCATTCCCGGCAGACAGACAGCTCTGGGTCGGCCCGTGACAGGAGTCGAGCTCCCTCTTTCGGCGTGGTGTGTCCGCCCGGGAAGCGGAGGACGAGGCGCTCGGTTCGGGGGGCGGGAAAGTGACATTACGGGCTGCAGCTAGCGGGAACCCGGGCCAGGTAACGTTAAACTCACTCCCGGTTGTGCGTTTGTGGTACGAAACCGAATGAGAATGAACTAAGAGACCGGCTAACTTACCAATAACAACTGGAGGTAATCTGAAAGGACTCTCAGGTGGAAAACGTAGCTAATTCAGTTTGTCATACAGCAGTGAATGAAAAATAAAGTTTTTATTGACGTGTTCTTACCGTTGTAAGTGTCACTGAGGGGTTGGAAGCAAACCGGGGGTCGTTATCATTCACACAAACCCTAAATCAGACCGCTCGCTCCAGCCCGCCGTTATATCTCCGTTTGCTTTGACAGTTAGCCTAACTCATCACGAAAAGCTCGCTGCAACGAATCAATCGTTAAAGGGACCGTTAACTAAAGATAAAACAAATTATGTCATTGTTTATTCGCCTTCATGTTGTCCCGTATGACTTTCTAAATCAACTAAATGAAATGTCAGTCAGAATGACAGCCTCAGTTTTATTGTTTGGAAAAAAAGATGCACTGAAAGTGAATGGTGACTGACATCTTTTGTGTTTCACAGATAAAAGAAAGTCGTGTATGAGGCAATCTTAGATTGAATGAATGATTTTAGTCATTTTTGTGTTTTTGTTTTTGGTGCACTGTCCTTAATTAACGAAGAAGCGCTGTCAGTTCAGCACGTCCAGTTTTACTAATAAGGAAACAAATTTGGCGCTTAAGTTACTTGATTTGATCTCGTTTGACATGTCAACAAACCAAACAGACCAACGTGTGACTCTTATTGGTCTCTAATTGGCCAGTTGTTTTCCTCGTCATTGTGTTGTCATACTTATATACTTGCTACTTGAATTTGTTCTGTGTAATTTGTAATGATTGTTGGTCTTTGAATAGCCAGTGTGATATTTACTTTAGTATTTAGCATCCTGGGTAGTATACATGTCAGTTTGTAAATTGCAGTGCTTGAATTTGACATTTAGACAGCTTATGTTTATCATGCTGTGTGTTTTAATATACAATATTGCTTTCACAACTGTAGCTTTGGTGTTAGGCCTTTGATGAAAATGTATTTGACAGCACTGTGTTTTTCTCATCAACACAGGGTGCGTGTGTTTGGATATGGACGACCATTGAACACAGTGTGACACATATTTTAATTTCCAGTTTCATTTGTTGAGATATGCTTGTGTACATGCAAATGCATGTAAACCAAGGCAGCTGTATGTTAGGAGATCATCACATAACCTCCACCCAGAGCAGACACTGCAGATACGGCTTTCCACGCACTGGCCTCTGCTGCTGCCTCGACAGGAGGCGCCATTCCAGGGCTGTAATGCAGAAGCCTGCACAAAAAAAGGGAGCGGAAAAAGGGCAGGCAGAACAGGGAGAGGCTTATATAACATGGAGGAAGAGCTGTCCTCTAGCGCCATCTAGAAAGGATGGGAGAAAGTCAGTGAGGAGATGAGGAACGCCTAACCAAAGAGAGAGAGCCCCTATTCAGTGCCGAAGTGAAACTGCTGCTCTTTGTTCAAGCAGGGTGTACCGTATGATGCTCGTCATTAGGGACGCCAAGAGCCGATGCAGGTTTTCCATGAAGGCAGGTCAGATAGGTACATGACCTTTGACCTTACTTGATCTTTGACCTAATTTTTGAGCTATACAGTGGAATCGGCTTTATTTAGTGTTGCGTTTGCCTGCTTGGCTCTTCATGTACAATGTTCGTTAGAGCGGAGATCTGCAATGCCGATACTGTAGGATGTTGGCCGCAGATTCATTGGATGCCTTTGTGTTTTTTAGTTGTGCGATTGTATTTTGAAATAGTGCCATTTCAGACATTAAGTGCTGAAGCACTTGTACTTGGTGCTTGGAAAGGTTTTGATTTGCTTTATTACATGTAAAATAGTTTGTTTATATATATATATATATATATACACACACACACACACACACACACACTGCGATTCAAAACTTTGGAGTCAGTATGATTTAAAAAAATAAAAAGTAAAAAAAATTAATACTTTTATTCAGCAAAGATGAAGGAAATTGTGAGAGTAAAGATGCACCAGAAGTGACAGTAGATTTCAGTTTGAAATGATGTTCTTTTGAACTTTGTTCATCAAAGAATCCTGAAAAATAAAGCATATAATAAAGCATTTTCACAAAAAAAAAAAGAGGAACACAGCTGTTTTGGACATAATAATAATAATAACTTATGTTAGTAATAAAATGTTAATAATAAAAAACCCACCTAGTATATTAAAATAATTTCTGAAGGATTATGTGACACAGAAGACTGGATTAATGCTGCTGAAAATTCAGCTTTGCCATCACAGGAATACATTTATTTTTAATTTTTTTGAAACAGAAAGCAGCTATTTTAAAATGTAATAATATTTATATATTTTTGTTCACATAAATGCATCTCATAATTAAAACAAAAAATCATTAATGAATTCAGTTCCTTTTTAACAATATATAGGGTTGTGTCCTTTTGTTTGGCTCACTAACACAAACTTCAGACAGAGGTTGATTTTATTTTTATTTTTTTTAATCATCACCTCATACATCGACTCTCCCTATTCTCATTGACATTCTCATTTATAGAAGTAGCTTTGATGATAATTGCATGCCACCATACAAAAGCCGCAAATTAGTTTCCTGTTGTGAAACGTCTCTTTGGAATTTAATTCATAAATACATTTGTTGGTTGTGGTTTTCCATGAAGAAATAAAAGGTTGGAACACACTATTGTAGAAGAAGAAAGCGAGATTGTACGGTCTCGAAAGTAAGTTGGCTTTTTGCTGTCTGTGTTTAGTATGCAGCTCATTTTCCCAGACTGTGATGAGAAAGATGCTGTCTGACTCATTTGTTTTGCTTTAGACCTTTTCCTCTGCTAGTGACCATTTCTCTGACATGAGCTTGTGTTTATTATTTGAATTAAGGTGCATTTAAACGGTCACATTGATGGTGTCACAGTGAGATATATGATTCATGTATTATTCATGTATATTTTCTCTGAAATCTTTCAAACAATACAAAATGTGTATTATTCATTCATGATGGTAATAATGTGACAAATTTATTTTCAGGTGGCAGAATGTTTCAACTCCCAGTGAATAACCTCAGCAGTCTAAGGAAAGCTAGGAAGAATGTGAAAAAAGTGCTGGGTGACATTGGCTTAGAGTTTTGCAAGGAGCACATTGATGTAAGTAAATGTCTGAGGTTAAAATAAGCAAAGAAGTACATGTTCACCATCGTGGAGACAGCTTCAAATGATTTAGTGTTTCCACGTTGCATTCTTTGTCACAGTGTTACCATTAGCTCTGTAGGTGTGAAATCTGTGGTCAATCAGCTTGTTGGTATGCTTTTACCATTCATTTTCAAACCTTGAATCTTAACAGTATTTTTTTTTTTTTTTACACATATGGAGCTATTTCTTTAGATTATGAAGTAGGCCCATGTGAACATTTAGTATTTAACATTGACAGAAATAAATTTCCCTCCCTTGTTTTTGAATAAATTCAGAACTTTTGTTGCCTGACAAAATTCCTGTGTGATTGTACTAAAATTATTACGTGCCACTAGTTCCATTTTTTTCCAATATTATGGAGACAGAATACTATAAAGGAAAATCTGTGTGGAGGTTAAATGTGTGTATTGATTATAAAGGCTAATAAGCAACTTTGTGAATATCAGTGTGATTTTTTTTTTTTTTTTTTTTTTTTTTTTTTTTTTTTTAAATGCACATTTTGGCTGTTATATTTCCTAAAGACCATACCTGGAATCTAGTTGCTTGCTTGTGATCTTTAAGAAATAACTTTTTAATAACATCTTATTGAAACCTCAAGTAGCAAAACTATCCGCCTTTTTCTTTAACGCGAAAGTAAGCCTATGGGTGAGACTTCCGGTTCATTAGCCACTATAGGGAAGTAACAATTACAAGAGAGGAATAACAATGTGCAGTTAACGGTAAAACTGCACTACAAACCAGTGTGTTCATAATTAGGATTATACATGAAAATAATATGGTACAACACACCAGTTTGCAAAATCAAGCAGCAAATCGAGCTGTTTTGTATAGCTAAAAATAACAGGAAGCCAGGCTGAGACCAGAAGCCAGACCCATAAAATTTACAAATGGCTGCACCCACTCTTACAGGAAGAAAAAGGTGGAGAGGCCGTTTTTAATTTGTTTTCTGCTAATTTATTTTGTTTTATTTTATTTTGTGTGAACTGTTTGAGTCATTGATTCAGTGCAAAACAATTCATTAGTTGCTCCCATTCTTCATTCGTTTCCACACCCTTCTCTTTTTACACTGAAGTACATGTGCAAAGCATTTGAAAAATTTCTACCACAAAGACTTTTTATATGGTCTTAATCTTTATTGTATTGTGACAACCTTGTACATTCCTTTACATTCTATACTTTTCTTTTTCCCCTCCAGGACTATAAGGACTTTGTTCCCAATGAGTTCTACATTAAGAACACCACATGGGACGATGTGTGCATGTGGGATCCCTCAATGACCAAATCACAAGTGAGTAGTAACTTAAATCTTACTAAAGGGAAGGAGGAAATAATTTTTTGTGTAAACCTATCTCCATTTGTCTTTACTCATTTGTCCTCTTTGTCTTTTTAGGACTACCGCTCAAAGCCGTTCTGTTGTTCAGGATGTACATTCTCCTCAAAGTTTTTCTCCGCCTACAAGAGTCACTTTCGTAATGTGCACAGCGAGGACTTTGAAAACCGCATTCTCCTTAACTGCCCCTATTGCACTTACAATGGGAACAAAAAGACTTTGGAGACACACATCAGACTGTTTCATATGCCCAACAATGTCATGCGCCAGAATGCTGGAGGACTTCAAGGAGCAGGGGTTGGCTTGAAGGATGGTGTTCGCTTGGATAAGACACGTGATAATATAGAGCAAGCAGTGTACTACTGCAAGAAATGCACTTACAGGGACCCGCTTTATAATGTAGTGCGAAAGCATATCTACCGGGAACATTTCCAGCACGTAGCGGCACCATACTTAGTAAGGCCTGGTGAGAAGACAACACCAGCCAATGGAACAACAGCAGGCTCTGGTACAGGGAGCAATGCCGATTCTGGTGGAACCAACAGTACGAGCACAGCCATCCACTGCAAACGTTGCCTCTTTGTACCTCGTACCTATGAAGCACTTGTCCAGCATGTGATTGAGGACCATGAGCGCATTGGTTATCAAGTTACTGCTATGATTGGACACACCAATGTGGTGGTACCTCGGGCAAAGCCTGTGATTATGGTGTCCCCTAAAGCTCAGGGCGATAAGGGCATCATTGGTGTAATGCCAAAGGGTACGGTACTGACTGGAGTGCGGCCTTTATCAACTCAGCAGCTGAGTCGTATTGTTATTCCTAAAGGGAGTTTAAACTCAAGTGCGCTCCTGTCAGGTGTTCATCTGAAGCAGGGGGCATTTGGTCTGAAGCCAGGGACTACACAATCCTTGACCATTGGAGGACAACAGGTGCAGCTTTCAATCCCGCAACAGTCTCAAACAAGCAAACCGCAGCTTTCTGCTAGTCTTCGTAGTTCGGTTTCTGGATCATCATCCACTTCCATACTAAAGATCCCTCAACTCAACTCTCGAGTTCAGGCAGCAGCTACTACGGTGTCTTCTGTTACTTCCAAGAAGGGCAATTCTGTCATTGGCACGTCGTACACTCAAAAATGGAAGATCTGCACCATCTGCAATGAACTCTTTCCAGAAAATGTATACAGTTCGCATTTTGAAAAGGAGCACAAAGCGGAGAAGGTGCCGGCGGTGGCCAACTACATCATGAAAATTCATAACTTCACTAGTAAATGCTTATACTGCAACCGTTACCTACCTAGCGACACGCTTCTTAACCACATGTTGATACATGGCTTATCTTGCCCACACTGCAGGGCCACGTTCAACGATGTGGAAAAAATGGTTACCCATATGCGAGGGGTGCATCCCAATGAATCTGTTGGGCCACGGACAGACTCCCCACTTACATTTGACCTCACGCTTCAGCAGGGAAATCCCAAGAATGTCCAGCTGATCGTCACCACGTATAACATGCGGGATGCCCCAGAAGAATCGGTGGCATTCCACGCCCAAAACAACGCATTACCACCATCATTGCAGGGGAACAAACCCATCATTCAACCAGTCCCAAAGATACCCTCGGATGCCTCAGACGCCCTACCGGCTAAGGCTACACCGCAAGCGGCTGTACCTTATAAGAAGGATGTAGGCAAAACACTTTGTCCTCTCTGCTTTTCAATTCTTAAGGGTCCTATCTCAGATTCCCTAGCTCACCATTTGCGTGACCGCCATCAAGTTATACAAACAGTTCATCCTGTAGAGAAGAAGTTGACCTACAAATGCATCCATTGCCTTGGCGTCTACACTAGTAACATGACGGCTTCCACGATCACTTTGCATCTAGTGCACTGCCGCGGTGTCAGCAAAACTCAGAATGGCCGACCTGCTCCCTCGGCACGAGTTGCACAGGCCCAGGGGGCTGGTCTCAAACGGGCAGGTTTAGCAAACTTCGACCAAACTGAGCCAAAGAGACGGAAATCTGCAACCGATGACCAGACTGGGCAAAGCTCACCCCTTACAACTGACAAACAAGAAGAACCTGTAGTCTTTGCCTTGGACCCAAAGGGTTATGAAAATGAGTCCTATGAGACAAGAAAAGCTTTCCTCACTCAGTACTTCAACAGGCAGCCTTACCCCACTCGTCGAGAGGTGGAGAAGCTTGCGTCCAGTCTCTGGCTTTGGAAATCTGACATTGCGAGCCACTTCTCGAATCGAAGGAGGAGGTGTATGCTGAACTGTGAAACCTTAAACACTCGGGTCCTGCTGGGATTTAAAATGGAAGACGTTACAGATTTGCAACATCCCATGAACTTTGACTCCAAGTGCTATTTCAAGAACCATAACCGTGAACATAAAAGACGAACTACTAGATTTCGGATAGGCCGATCTGCCAATGCCATTCGGCAAAAAGCTACAACCAATGGTGACCTGCAGCAGAAGCATGGGATGCTAGCAAGGGTTTCCGCCAAAGCCTCACTCTACTCGAATGGTCAAAAGGCCATCTTAGGGAGCAACTGCAATGACTCAGTGAAGAGCACCTTAAAACCTGGAGCACTTGTCAATTCTGAACCAATTGCTGTGGACTCGGACAGCGATCATGAGGAGAATGTGCAGAATGCACAGTCACTTAATAGTGAAGAACCAGAGACAAATGATAAAGTGGATGGGAGTGACTCTGAAATCAGGGAGGACACCCACAGCGAAAACGGTTATGGGTCAGAAGACTTGTTAAACGAAACAAAACAGCAAATGGAAGAGTGCCAGTCAGGTATCACAACAAACAAGCTTGAACAATCAGAGACTCAGTTAACCAAGCAACAGGTCTGATTTCTGGACAGGGTTAATAAAATGCACATGTATACTATTGCGTTATGTTTGACGTACACCAACAATGCTGCCTCATTGAACTTCTAGACCTTAGTTACAGAAAGTAGCTATAAGGTTCTGCTTTTCCCTCAACTCCTAAAGCCATTTGAGAAAGGCAAAAAAGTGATATTTTGCATTTTGAAATATGAAGATGAATGCGAATTTTGATTGTGAAGCTGGGGATAACTTTTCCTCAAGACAGTGAAAGAAAAAGCTCAACATTTACCAAACAGTACATGATTTGCCTTCAGTTTATGTTTCTTTAACATAACTAGAAACATACTTGTTATTGTGGCAAAAGGAGTGTTTATTAGAGCCAACAGGTATTCTTGAATTTCATGTTATCACATAGTATCAGTAGTGTATATTTGTACAGTCTTTTAGATATGTCTAAGGAGATGTTTAGGTGTACTCACTGATGGGGAAAAAAAAAAGATTTGCTATACTTTTTGTGCTCACGCTTAATGGTCATATGTTCTACTTTGGTTCACATGGACAATGGATGTGGCTTCGGTGGCTGTTTTTCCTGTTTACTTTTATTAACAAAAGTATAGCATTTTGCTAAAAATATATCAAAGTATAAATAATGCAAAATAAAAGAACATATCTTTTGCTTTTGTTTTGCCTGTTTATAATTGAAGCATCTTTTTTATAAATATGTATTTACCATCCTGTAACTTGTTTTGCTTCCAGAGCAGCTTTTCATACATCCACATCTGCCCTAACGTAAGAGTACATGGCAGTTAAATTGACCACTGTAGCATTGTGCTAGTAGATTAGCCTGTGTTTGGTTCAGCCTTCGCTGACTGTTTTCTTTTTCAACAATTACACACTCTTTCTCCTCCAGCTGGGCTCCTGTTGTGACCTGGGGTCCAGAATGAGCATCTCTATTCAGTCTAACTTTCTGTATGTTTAAATTTGTGACCTCCAGTTTCTGTTGTCTGTTGTTTTTGTTCTGTTTGTCCCCTTTAATCTATTTTTCTTTGTCACTGCAAACATTTCTGAACAATAAAGTGCTGTATTGTCCTTCTCACAATGTTTCTAATCCTGACCTGACTCTATTTTCTTTGTCTTTTTCAACCTGTGACTTTCTAGTTATGCTGTTTTGGTCCACTGCAAACTTTACGTTTCAAGGCGTTTCTTTTCTATTGTGGACTAATATGTAAAGCATTGTGTATAGTATTCATAAAAAATAATATTTCTTAATATTAAGTGTTCTCGAAACACCTCACGGTGCAGTTCTCTGGTCTTTTTGTCATTAGTTTTCATGGCCACAAAAATTGTTAATGTATTCCCAGATAACACATTTACATCTGCAAGATGTCTGTTAAAGATCACTTGATCTGGAAAGCATCTGCTGCGTACAAACATCTGACAGACGTCTGTAAGATGTCAGTTTTAAATACATTCCAAATCAAAAACATCTTAAAGATATCTAATAAAGACATTTAAAAGGAAAACGTCCTACAGACGAATTGCAAATGAGCAAATGCTAAAAAATATGTCTTTCAGATGCGGACGTCAAATAGACGTCTCTGATACGTGTGCTATCCGGGTTATTAAAATTAGTAAGGGAGCTTTCTGGACAATGAAATAGAAGTGAAGAGAGTAATGGAGATTTAATTAAAAAACATAGGCTGCATGTTAGGGCTGGCTGTTGACACAAATTTCACACTTCCATTTGATTTTGATTCACAAGCTTGCGATTCGATTGGAATGGTTATCAATTATTTTGGATATATTTCAGGTACAGTAGCCTACATGCCAGATTTTCTCAAGGAAAAAAAACTAATGCTGTAAAATATACGTGATAGTCAGTTGGTACTACATTACTATAATACGGAGGTTAAAATTAACTGATTTGTTTACAAATGCTTAAATTACACTCACTGACTTTATAATAAGAAAGTTAGAATTACATAATTATGTCTACTCCCATTCATTTTCTGAAATAAACATTTAAAAAGTGGCTGTCAAAAAATTTGATGGATTTATTGAATTGTCAAATAGTCTTAAAGAGTACAAATTTTAATGATATGGTGCACCTATTTAGTAAATTCTCTCTAGCGCTCATTTTTTCTAGGTAACGAGTTTATAGTCGCCGAATATGTGTTTTCTGAGGTAAATGTGACGTTATGTGATATTGTTTACAAGCTGTTACATACTGACTTCTTTGCACGGTTAAAACACTGGGAAAAAACGTATATGACTTAAGTTAAGACGTTCATCGGCATAACAACTGCGCAAAGTTTGCACGTTGCTTGTGTGATATCCATTGGCTCACCTTCGTCGTTTAAAACGAATATTTCCAATATTGCGACATTACCGCAAACCACGACGCTTATGTCTTAAACGCAGGGAGACGTGAAAGAGGAATAAACTCGGTATGCCGCGCTGTCGCAGCGTAAGTAACGAATTAAAAGTAACGAGTTCTGTTTCGTTTCTTCTCCTTGTGGTTTTAAATAGATTTAAAAACAATGTATGTACTTTTAACCTCAAATGCTTGTCTTGTTTTGTCTCTTCGTAACGCATGCGTAGTCAATGTAATCTGGGTCAATACAGTTAGGGTATGTCGAAAAACTCCCATCTCGTTTTCTTCCCCAACTTCAAAATCGTGAACAAAAAGTGAACATGGAAAAAAGACCAAACGCCTTTAAAAAAAAGGTAAAAACAGCAATGTAGCAGGATTTTGAAGTTGAAGAAGAAAACGAGATGGGAGTTTTTTCCGACATACCCTAACTGTACTGACCCGGATTACACAGACTAGGCATGCGCGTCGCAGAGACCAGACAAGACGAGTCTTTGAGGTTAAAAAGTATATCAATTGTCAATTTGTTTAGAAAATAACTAATGACCGATAGATAAGACCCTTCTTCCTCGGCTGGGATCGTTTAGAGCCATTGAAGCTGCATTTACACTACATTTTGGAAATTCAAATTTGGAAGTTCATTTAAGTCCACTATATGGAGATAATTCATGAAATGTTTTCCTCAAGAAACATAATTTCTTTATGACTGAAGAAGGAAAGACATGAACATCTTGGATGACGAAGGGGTGAGTAAATTATCTGTACATTTTTGTTCTGGAAGTGAACTGATCCATTAAAGCGGAGGAGAAAATCAGTTCATCTGCCGCTTCTTATGAACTGAGGCGCTACAGAGATCTGTCACTCCACATTAAACAGCGCCTAAACGTAATTTATTCTTTGAATATCGTATAAAAGTAATAAAAAAAAGACAGAATTTGAAATATGAGACTTTGTTTCATTTCAAAAGTAACAAAGTACAAAGCTTGCGATTTATTAAACGGAAGGTGCACTACAATGTTCCATTAATTAACTACACTACCGTTCAAAAGTTTGGGGTCAGTCCATTTTTATTGTTTCTTTTTTTTTTTTTTAAAGAAATTAATACTTTTATTCACCAAGGATGTATTAAGTTAATAATTAAAAGTTTATTAAAAGTTAATAATAAATAATTTACATTGTTATAAAATATTTATATTTTGAATAAACACTGTACTTTTTAAACTTGTCATTCATGAAAGAATCCTGAAAAAAAAAAAAAAATCACAGGTTCCAAAAAATATTTGGCAGCACAACTGTTGATATTATCCAACATTGATCATTCTAATAATAAATCCACATATTAGAATGATTTCTGAAGGATCATGTGACACTTAAGACTGGAGTAACAGCTGATAAAAATTCAGCTTTTCATCACAGGAATAAATTCTATTTTAAAGTATGTTAAAATAAAAAACATTATTTTATATTGTAAAAACATTTTGCAATATTACTGTTTTTTTTCTATATTTTTAATCAAATAAATGCAGCCTTGATGAGCATAAGAGACTTCTTTAAAGACTATTACAAGTCTTACTGACCCCAAACTTTTGAACGGTAGTGTATGTTAACAATGTTAACATTAATTAACAGGTTAAACTAATCGATTCTTGGGTTTTAAGAATCTATACCCTGATAGCACACATACATAACAGAGATGTCTATTTAACGTCTACATTTACATCTGGAAAGACGTATATTTTTAGATAGTTTGCCCATCTGCAATACGTCTATCAGATGTCAAATATTAAATGTCTTTAAGATGTTCTTGATTTAGAACATATGTAAAACTGACATCTTACAGACTTCTGTCAGATGTTTGTACACAGCAGATGCTTTCCAGATCAAGTGATCTTTAACAGACATCTTGCAGACATGTATGTGCTTTCTGGGTAATGTTTCGTTAAAATGAGAATTGATTCAAATCGAGAAATCGATATTTTTAACACTTTTACTTGTAGCTTTTTCCCTACATAAAATTGAACATGTTTCACCATCCGTTTCACTGCTGTAATATCTCTGAGTAAAATGGGGTATTTATTAACTGGATTGTTAAAAAATGATAAAAAGTGGAAAGAGGTGAGGGATTGAAAAACAAAAGAGGCTTCTGCTTTTATATCAGACGAGATGACAGAGATTGTTCTCTGTATGCCGTGAATTGTGTCAATTGTGACCCTGAGGTCAATCTACTCATGCCTTTGAAGAGAATACAGTATGTGAGGGGGATTTCAAAATGGAGGAGTGATATATAAGCGCACTCTCACTCTCAAAGAATGAGTTTTTTCCTGCTATGCAAGTCTGAGGGAACGAGAGCAGCATGTGTGCTCCAGTTATTGGGTGTGGGAGGGTTGGGGACTGAGGGACAGAGGCTGAAAGGAGACCCTGATGGAGGCCTGTGCATGTCCACAGAGCAGTATCAAAATGGGGAAGGGGAACATGAGAATGTCTGTGGGAAAACTCTATAGTGCCCCCTGCATTCAGACAGGAGCTCTGCCACTTCTGATGGAGAATTCCTTACTTCAGCTGGTACCTAAACACTGCTGCACATGCTTGTTCAGTTGAAATCTGATGTTTCTTTCTAGCTATTCTGTGATGTCAAGGTATAGTCAACTAATTTGAATTTATATTGGCAGGTGATGATCAGTGTTGTTATTAACTAAAACTAAAACAATTTTAGATTATCTTTCATTATAATAAATCAGTAATAAAATATAAATATTAGTGGAAAAAATTAGCTAAAAAAAAACAGAACTGTTGCCTTGAAACTAACTGAAATAAAGTGCTAAAATTTCTAAAATTAAACTGAAATAAAATAAATAATAATAATAATAACAGCTGCATAACAATTACAAAAATAAAGCTAATTATTGATAAATACTATAGTACATTAATAGTACTAATATAATACTAAGACTTAGTCAAGAATATGGTCAACTAATATGAATTTATATTAGCAGGAATAAGAAAAGAGTGAGCAGTGTTGTTATTTACTAAAATAAAAACGAATTAATTAATTTTAAACGATCTTTCATTATAATAAATCAGCAATAGAATATAAATCTTAGTTGAAAAAAAATAGAAATGTTGCCTTGAAACTAACTAAAATAAAGTGCTAAACTTAGAATTAGAAAATAAATAAAAAAGCTGCATAACAATTACGAAAAAATTAACAATTAAATAAAAAATATAATTTTAATAAAGCTAACTATTAATAATACTACAGTATATTAATAATACTTAATAATAAGTCCTGTGTCAGAATATGGTCAACTATGAATTTATATTATGCATCTGAATAGAGTGATCGGTGTGTTCTTATTAAAACTAAAATGATTTTAAATGATCTTTCGTTGTAATAAACCAGTAATAAAATATAAATCTTAGTGGAAAAACTTGGGGAAAAACAAATGTTACCTTGAAACTAACTAAAATAAATAGCTGAAATTCCTAAAATTAAAACTAAAACTAAATATATAACAAAATGAAAATAATAAATACTTACAAATTAAATTCTTAAAAAAAAATATTACAAATTATTTGAAAATATGAAAATAAAGCTAATTGTTAATAAATACTATAGTATTTATATATTAATAATATAAATACTAGTATATGTGACTACAAAACCAGTCATAAAGGCAAATTTTTTGAAACTGAGATTTATACATCATCTGAAAGCTGAATAAATAAGCTTGTTAGGATAGGACAATATCTGTTCAAGATACAACTATTTAAAAATCTGGAATCTGAGGGTGCAAAAAAAAAATCTAAATATTGAGAAAATCGCCTTTAAAGTTGTCCAAATGAAGTTAGCATTTTAGCAATGTATATTACTAATCAAAAATTAAGTTTTGATATATTTACAGTAGGAAATTTACAAAATATCTTTAGGGAACATAATCTTTACTTAATATCATAATGATTTTTGGCATAAGAGAAAAATCGATCATTTTGACCACTATTGTTGGCTATTGCTACAAATATACCCATGGTTTTGTGGTCCAGGGTCACATGATATTCGTATAGTACAGGTGTATCTCAATAAACTAGAATGTTGTGGAAAAGTTCATTTATTTCAGTAATTCAACTCAAATTGTGAAACTTGTGTATTAAATAAATTCAATGCACACAGACTGAAATAGTTTAAGTCTTTGGTTCTTTTAATTGGGATGATTTTGGCTCACATTTAACAAAAACCCATCAATTCTCCAATCTCAACAAATTAGAATACTTCATAAGACCTATAAAAAAACATTTTTAGTGAATTGTTGGCCTTCTGGAAAGTATGTTCATTTACTCTATATGTACTCAATACTTGGTTTTGCTTTAATTACTGCCTTAATTCGGCGTGGCATGGAGGTGATCAGTCTGTGGCACTGCTGAGGTGGTATGGAAGCCCAGGTTTCTTTGACAGTGGCCTTCAACTCATCTGCATTTTATGGTCTCTTGTTTCTCACTTTCCTCTTGACAATACCCCACAGATTCTCTATGGGGTTCAGGTCTGGTGAGTTTGCGGGCCAGTCAAGCACACCAACACCATGGTCATTTAACCAACTTTTGTGCTTTTGGGTGTGGGCAGGTGCCAAATCCTGCTGGAAAATGAAATCAGCATCTTTAAAAAGCTGGTCAGCAGAAGGAAGCATGAAGTGCTCTAAAATTTCTTGGTAAACAGGTGCAGTGACTTTGGTTTTCAAAAAACACAGTGGACCAACACCAGCAGATGACATTGCACCCCAAATCATCACAGACTGTGGAAACTTAACACTGAACTTCAAGCAACTTGGTCTATGAGCTTCTCCACCCTTCCTCCAGACTCTAGGACCTTGGTTTCCAAATGAAATACAAAACTTGCTCTCATCTGAAAAGAGGACTTTGGACCACTGGGCAACAGTCCATTTCTTCTTCTCCTTAGCCAAGGTAAGACGCCACTGACATTGACTGTGGTTCAGGAGTGGCTTAACAAGAGGAATACGACAACTGTAGCCAAATTCCTTGACACGTCAGTGTGTGGTGGCTCTTGATGCCTTGACCCCAGCTTCAGTCCATTCCTTGTGAAGTTCACCCAAATTCTTGAATCAATTTTGCTGGACAAGCCTCTCAAGGCTGCGGTTCTCTCGGTTGGTTGTGCATCTTTTTCTTCCACACTTTTTCCTTCCACTAAACTTTCTGTTAACATGCTTGGATACAGCACTCCGTGAACAGCCAGCTTCTTTGGGAATGAATGTTTGTGGCTTACCCTCCTTGTGAAGGGTGTCAATGATTGTCTTGATCAGCAGTATATAGCAGCAGTATATATAACAACTGTCAGATCAGCAGTCCTCCCCATGATTGTGTAGCCTAGTGACCCAAACTGAGAGATCATTTTGAAGGCTCAGGAAACCTTTGCAGGTGTTTTGAGTTGATTAGCTGATTGGCATGCCACCATATTCTAATTTGTTGAGTGAATTAGTGGGTTTTTGTTAAATGTGAGCAAAAATCATCACAATTAAAAGATCCAAAGACTTAAACTACTTAAATCTGTGTTCATTGAATTTATTTAATACGAGTTTCACAATTTGAGATGAATTACTAAAATAAATGAACTTTTCCACAACATTCTAATTTATTGAGATGCTCCTGTATATTACTATATTAATAATTCTAAAATAATGCTAAAAGTCTTGAGTCAGAATGCAGGATTCACTTAAAAGTGTTAAATGTCCAGAAAGATGTTCATGTTGTCACAATGGGAACCTGCTTAATTGGATTTTTAGACTATTTCAAAGTCACCCACACAAACTATTACTTAAAAGGGATTGTTATTAAATCATCTTAGGTTTTGTATTATTAACTCATGTTACCATATTAAAGGCTGTCTTTTTCTGGTTAATTTTCAGAAGAACCTGACTGAAAGATGCATTTATTATTTATATAGCTTTGGCTTCTACTTAAAAAACATGCACATGGACTTAGGGAACATGAGGTTTTGATTTGAAAGAAAAAGAAGAAGAAGAAGAAGAAGAAGAAGAAGTGAAGTCTTTCGGTCATGGTCAGAGCACAGCTAATGTAGGACACAGGAGAGTCAGGGACTGGGCCATAAGGTTGGAGAGAGGAGGGAACTGCTGTGAGACAGAAAAAAAGCTGGCAGCTAACCATTAAAAAAATGCCTTGAAAAGTAGAGACAGCATAAGCCCTACTGAATGCAAAGAGGTCTTTTGACTTCTCAAAACATTCAAGGACTCAGATATGCTCAAAGGTTACTCTAGTTTAGAACTGTATAAAGCATGTTATAAAATCTCTTAAAAGCTGCTTCTTGTGCTGGAAAAGCTTTAAAATGTTTTGGCTTGGAGTCAACATCTGCGTGTCTAATTTCGGAGTAAATGTCATCAGTGTTAGCATTCAAAAAACTAAATTTTGCATTTCCATTTGTTATTTGTAAAAGTGTTGTTTTCTGTAATTAACATTCAAAAGAAGATATTTTTTCTCAATGTTTTTCAACAAAGATTAAAAGGTATGAAATCACTGCACTCTACCAACTCGGTGCAAAGATCCGTAAACAACTTAAGTTCATGTACTGAAGCAAATGTTAATAAAAAAATATTAAATTACGGAAAGATCACAGTTTTTTTTTAAAAAAATTTTCATTATGCAACACAGCACATTCAAAATAAATAAATAAAAATCACAAAATAAGAAATAAGGAATGCAGATGTTTCTGTTTATTATTAAGATTTTTAAAAGAGTAAAATACAATTAAATGGTAGTGTGGATTTCGATTAAATTTTTGCATTTCCTGCATTCATCATTATTTGTTGTTATTTGAATGACTAAACTGAAATTATAAACAGTAAAAATTAAATTAAAAAGTCTCCACCAAAACGTCTTAAATGTCAGATTTAAAAATATCAGATTCAGGATAAGGTTGTTGTCTTTTATCACTAGATGGCAGTGTTATAAAAAGGGTGTTGTGCAGAGCAAATGAAAACATGTTTTGGCAGTGAATGTCTAGCTTGAAAACTAAAGCAGAAGGAAAGAAAGAAAGACAGAAAGAAAGCAAGCAACCCTCATGTCCACATCCTACCTCACAATTTAGGGAGAAGTTCACTTCCAGAATGAAAATTTCCTGATAATTTACTCATGTTCATGTATTTCTTTCTTCAGTCGAGAAGAAATAAATTTTTTTGAGGAAAACATTCAAGGATTTTTCTCCATACAGTGGACTTAAATGGTGTTAAAGGTCCAAACTGCAGCTTCAAAAGAACTCTACACGATCCCAGCCGAGGAATAAGGATCTTAACTAACTATTTTCTTAAAAAAATAACAATTCATATACTTTTTAAACACAAATGCTAATCTTGCACTAGCTCTGCATGCACATGCACGTCTTAACGCGTTGCATAATCGTGTTGGAAAAGTCATGCGCGTTCTTCACCTGTGAACTTTGGTTCAAAAAGATATGGTAGGGCAAAAACGCCATGTCATTTTCTCCTCCAGCTTCAAAATCTTCTGACATCATTGTTTTACCTTTCTTTTGTAAAGGGCATTTGACTTTCTTTGCAGGTTCACTTTGTAAACACTGGGTGGGTACTTCCGCCTACGTCACACATCCGTGATTACGGCCTTGTTCACGTTAATACGTTTTAATTTGAAAACGTATCTTTTTCTCGGTTTTGGCCTTCTGTCAACACTAAGACAGCATTTTCGTCAAGAAAAACTGAGCTTTTTGAAAACACTCTCCAGAGTGGATCAATTTGAAAAGCCCTTTTCATGTTTTAGTGTGGACTGTGAAACGGAGGCTTTTAAAAACGATGACGCACGTTTAGTCATGTGACACATATTGTACCAATAGATATCTATGTTTAAACCCATATTGTGCCTGTTATGTGCTATTCATTTTCACTATTTCTACAGATGTTACTTTGTACACCTTTCGGTGTGGATGAGAAACTTTTGGAAAACAATTGAAGACACTACTGTGGAAGGAGAGTGTTTTAAAATTAAAATGCTGTTTTCAAATGTATCAGGATTATTGGAGACCAAAATGCTGGGTTATGTTTTTTAACCCAAATGCTGGGTTCAGCCTGTTCGGTCATTTTATTGGGTTACTTTTAATATTTTTACCCAAGTGCTGAGTTCTTTTCTGTTTTTTTTTTTAACCCAAATGCTGGGGTCAACTTATTGGGTCATTTTTAATGCTGGGTTATTTTTTTCTACACAACCACTGGGTTAAGCCTTTTAGATGAAACAACCAAACTGCTGAGTTACAGTTAAAGCACGCGGGCTGTTTGAGTCCTCTATCAGCACCGCAGATTTGGTGCACTTCTTCAGCGAAAAAGGTTTGTATACATTGTATACATGTGCTGTAAGTGATATTTTTACGCAACGCAACATAAGGATGAGATGTCAGTCAGCTGCATCACCAGCGATTGTTACGCCTTTTGTCTTGCATAAAATAATGTTACATGGATTTTAATCGTTATACTACTGAGTTTAATTTAATTCTATGTTAAAATATGTTCTCTAATGTCAGTACTGTTTGTTTATGGGCAGGTTTTAGAGTCGCGGTGAAACCCGAGGCCGCGGTCTGAAGTTCACAGTTACACAGGCAAACAGCAGCCCTTCGCCAGCTCAGATTTCGCCAACACGCTGGCATGAGAATTAGTGCTATTTCAGTAAAAAACGATTACAGAGAACAATTAAATACATTCAAATTAAAATGCTACTTTTAAATGTTACATTTTTTAATGTCTAAAATGCTTGTTAAACGCGTTTAAATGTATGTAATATGGTAAACTATGCTGTATTCAACCAAATAAATTTGTCTTGTATTTTGTCCATGTGTTCTTGCTTAATAAATCTTAATAATATTTTGATTATTGCTGTTGCTTCTAGCAATTCTGTGTGTGTGTGTTTTTTTATAAGTTCCAGTCTATTTTAAGCAGCACCATAATAATTTTTAAACAATAGTTGACTTAGTTAAATAACCCAGCATGTTTGGTAAAAACATTTAACCCAACATATAACCCAGCATGTGTTCTGTCCAATATTTACCCAGCGCTGTGTTGCCAAATAACCCAAGTTGGGTTGTTTTTAACCCAGCGTTTTTCAGAGTGTACCTAGTGCGAGCTAGTGCAAGACGAGCATTTGTGGTTAAAAAGCATATACATTTGTATTTTTCCTAGAAAATGACTGATCGGTTTGCTTGATGAGACCATTATTCCTCAACTGGGATTGTGTAGAACATTTTGAAGCTGCATTGAAACTGCAATTTGGACCTTCAATCTGCTGGCTACCATTGAAGTCCACTATATGGAGAAAAATCCTGGAATATATTCTTCTAAACCCTTAATTTCTTTTGAAACTTCTCCTTTGACGTTAATTAATTTAGCAGCACATACAACAGGTAGGAAAAAGTTTACTTGTGTGCTATAATATGACTTACATAATTAACAGTATGACATTTTAATTGGTACATCTTGATATTCTGCTGTCTGTGCTGATGGCCAGTGGTGTTATTGGCCAGCATTGAGGCTGGAATGCTTATGTAAGGGGGATCTCAGTGGGGTTTTCCATTGCACAGTTGGAACGTTCTCCACTCTGCTCCTGTTTTGGTCCGTGGCCACAAGAGCAATCTGTGCCCCGCTTCGAGTTCCGGAACTAGGAACTGTTTTCCACTTCACGTGCAATGATTATATCTGAAATTATCACTGACGTCAACAATGTTATTTAAAGTATCTCTTTTTTGCAGTCAGAAAATAAGAAAAAGTATAAGAATACGTTTTCTATTAGATATCAGTGCACTTTTCTTATTTGTAAAGTAATCAATAATTCAGTGTTTTTCAATTCATGTCTATTGATTATTCATTACATTTTATTCAGAGAGCAGACGATTGAAATGGAAGCTGATCTTGTATATTGGTCCTTTAGCTGAAGATGTGCAATAAAAAAATCATTTGTAGGCTTGAGTTTTTGAGTCATGAATTATTGACGGCTTTTCTCTTTAAAATTATTCATGCTTCACAGCTTCTGCTCATTATGCAAAATTTTTGTAACTTGGAAGTGATGATATGTTTCCATCTTTGTTCTCATTTCACGTTCTTCGTACCATTTTGCAAGTGACTTACAGTATTCATTTCAGTGACAGTTGACGTACCAGGGCTTTTATTAAAATTGTGGGAATCTGTATACGGTGGGGTTACAGTTTATAGGTCTCTAATATCTGGTCAAAGCTTGGTGCTCGATAGAAACCAGTTTCATTCAGTGGCTCTTATACTGCCTCAACATGACTCCGATCTTCTTTAGCAGAGTGAAGCAGAGTCTTTATTCTCCTGATAATACAAGCTCAAGGTCAGCGAAATAGTTCGAGGGAAGCAACATACAAAAGCAACAGCCATAGCCTCAGTCAAAGCTAAAGAAGTTGCTGATGGTGTGTACATGTGTGTGTGTGTTAGGGTGCGAAAGGTTAAAGCTGACAGTTCTTGCAAAAAATTTGATGAGCCAAACTGGATACAAAGGAAAACCTTGAGTGGGACGTGTGCAAATGAAATGTTTTCATGCAGAAACCTGTAACAGCCAAATTGCTATGTAGTGTAATATGAGGAAGAGACTGATGCTGCCTGTGAATGTTTAACATTAATTTCTGGATATTCAATGTAGCCTATATTTGTATGTTACATAGCTATTCAAGTAATAAAGCACACAAGGTCATGATATTGAAAATATAGTCTATATTTGAAATTAATCAATTGTTGTATTTCTCATTTGCAAGACAGCTTTGGCTAAAAGCGTCTACTAAGTTAATGTTAATGTAAATATAAAGGATGTTTCAGGACCTCTGTACACAGTAAAGTGATGGGAAGTTAGCAAAAGTGGGACAAATAAGCTTTTGATATATATATATACAATTATGAAAGGCTAGATGAAATTCTGTCATATTTATACTACACATAATACACTGTACCTTGCGCTTGAGTTTTTTAATTCTTTAAAATTTTTTAAGTGTTTTAATAATTATTTACATTTATGCTTCTGTTAAAGTGTTTTAACCCTTTAACTGTCACTCCCATTTTTGAACGCAGACATAAATATGCACTATCCCGACAAAAACTTTTATAATTCATGAATGAAAACATTTTGTAATATGATTTTAATGTACATTTTAAGCTGTAATGCAATGTCTGATTTTAAAATGCCTTTCAAAGGATGCATTTTGAGATTTTAAGTTTTGAAATGACATAACATAATTTGTAACAAAAAATATGGTAAAATATCTATTTAGGAGTCTTCAGGAGAAGTTCACTTCCAGAACAAAAATGTAAAGATGATTTACTTACCCCCTTGTCATCCAAGATATTCATGTCTTTCTTCAGTTGTAAATAAATAATGTTTTTTGAGGAAAACATTTCAGGATTTATCTCCATATAGTGGACTTCAGTGGTGCCCCTGAGTTTGAACTTCCAAAATGAATTTAAATGCAGCTTCAAAGGGCTCTAAACAATGCCAACCCAGGAAGAAGGGTCTTATTTAGCGAAATGATTGGTTATTTTCTAAAAAAAATAGACACAGTCCACAGTAGGACAAATGGAGTGAAAAAACGTTTGCTTTGACGCGTTTGGTTTAAACAGCTTGTTTGCATCTTTGTACAGATATCAGAAGGATCCCAGCGTAAGGAGTGGTAGTTTATTTTTAATAGTATCCCGGATCACGTCAGAGAAATGTCCATAGCATTTTGTTTTGTAAACGAGGCACAGTGTCATGGAGAGTTCACAAAGAAACATTTGTTGAAAGATGAAGTGGTACTAGATCTGACTGCAGCTGCATCACAAACCGTAAGTAAATGATTTCATAATGCTTTGTCTGGAAATGACTGCTTTATTTTGATCATGTTGTCAAAAGACTTGCATGCAATAGCGAGGGGGCGGGAAATTGATACTGTTTCCTATTCAATGAGCTTAGACAATCATAACAGTGGCCAAATTCTAACAGGCCTTAAAGGACCCGCCGCTTAAAACAGGTCGTTTTACGCAGCGTTGATAATAATTTTTTGGTGCAAAAAAATTTATAAAATTATATATAAAAAAAACCTTATAAGTAAACCTTATGGAACATATAAAAATAATAATAACCTATGTCATGACCCCTTTAAGTGCTTTTGTGAAATGACCACCAAAGTCGTGTCTGTCTCTCAGTTTTCATATGAGCACAAATTAGGCATGGTCATATTAACAAAACTTTTTGATATGCATAAGTTTGCAGGCAAAGAATGTCTATTCACTGTCAATTATCGACTCATAGTTTTCACGTGACGTCCCGTCCTGAACGCCGACTGCTGACGTCCTACCAGTTATTTTTCCAGGTTTGTACTGCTGTAGCTTTGTAAGTACTAATGTAATAAAAAGGAAAGGAAAGACGATATTTCAATGCTTATGTGTTCTCTTGTAAACATATTGCGCATTTACGAATTCTGCCGAGAAATTTTCCGGAAATAGCATGAGGTGGAAACAATATTACTGTGCTTTTGTGAGCAAACAGAAAGTTTCTCTGGGGAGCACAACAGTTTTGCAAAAGAACGCAAATATATATATAATTTATAGGCCTAATATTACAGTCAAGGTTTATTTTATGATGTACCTACCGACTAAACATTATTCCTATCCTCTTTTTTATGATATCGTTATAGCTTAAATTATAGCCATATATTGCTCCATGGTTTTAAATATTTTTCTCGTTGAATTTTAATGAAAGTACTGGTGTTTCAATCCATCTTTGAACAGACACACAGCCGGGGACTGAGAGGTAAGACAATTTACTGTGCTATTTTTAACACTTCAACCTTTACAGTTGTGGGGAGAATCAGCAAGTAATCGATTTAAAGTGTATCTCTTATTATGTGTCTGAATGTACTTATTTGCTTGAATGGTGCATGAATGAAGCAGTTAAAAAGCCTTGCAAAAGCATCTAGTGAGTGAAAGAATCTCCACTCTGACCCAGTTCATGCGTTCTCTCTTCAGGGTATATCTCTTTTTATTAGTGACCTCTAAAATCTGGGGGAAAGACTGCTCTGGGTATAGATACATTCATTTTCTAATACTGTACAACCTGTGTCTTCCGCATGTCGTAATACAGATTAATAAGGAAATGAAACTGGAACAGATTAATTCAGGAAGGTATGAAAATATTCACTTAGCTGAATTTTAAAGTGCGTTGTGGAGGTCCTTCTCAATATTTATGATGGTAATGACCCTGGATAAAACTTTGTATGTGTGTGTTTTGCATATATTGACATAGACATCCTGTCCTCTAAACTCTGCGTGTGGGTCAACATAACATGACAGTTAGTTTTTGGTTTTAATTCATTAATTCATTTTAAAATTTTGTACAAATGCAATTCATAAATACAACGGCATGAATACATCTACATTTTTTTAAAAAAGGTAAAAAGTTACTGAGATCTACTGGGAATTACATAAAATATGTTTCTGATAATGAAGAAAGTATTAGTACAATTAAAAGTTAGTACATTTCTCAGATCTTGCTATTTACTTTTTATTCTTTATTTTGGAGACTATATGTCATTGACCCATAATTCATAAAACTACCACAGCTGCAGTGTGAATTCGGCCAGAAAAAGGGTGAATCTAGCACCATTTCAGATGCGAAAATGAGAATAGTGTGCGCAAGACTAGATTTCAGAGGCCTTCAAGAGGAAAGAGCAAGCTAATTGGAGACCTCTGTCTGAAAATGAGACAGCTTTTGCGCACACAAGACTTAAAAATAGCCCCTGTTTTTGAGCAGCTCATAGAAATCCCAATAAAGTCTGAAAAATCCAGTTTTCAAAATAAATTTCACCTTTTTCAAAATATCAGCCATCACAGACTGTCCCATATTTCTCCTCACCATTATGTCCATGTGATTAATGAAGTCCTCCGACTCGCTTCAGTCAATGTGTGCTGGGACAGAAATGCTCAGACCAACTTTCACTGACCAGCCAATTAAAGACTTTGAAGTTACGATCACACAAGGACGCCACAGTCAATGTGCTCATTTATTGGATCGGTGACATTCATGCAGTGCAGATGTCAGCACACATGCTGAACCGGACATATGCCTTTACGATTTACCTCTATACTCAGTTAATGTCAGAGTAATCCCTGCCCTACATCCCCATTCAAATATAGCTTCATAATTAAGGCCATCTAGTACACGTGACCAATAACCCATTAGCCTGGGAACGATTCCTTTAAACCGTGTTGTACAACCAGAAAACCTGTACCAGACTAAGCATATAGTGTACCTTAATCTGCATCTGTTTAGATTGGGATATAGCCTGTGTTCTCTGTAGAAGCTTGGCCTTTATGTTACATTAAAGCAATAGTTCCCCCCCAAATGAAAATTTGTTAACGCACCCTCAGATCATCCAAGATGTAGATGAGTTCATTTTTTCACCAGAACAGATTTGGAGAAATTAGCAAATGTCAAAACATCAAAATAATCCACCAGTCAATTAACATCTTGTGAAGCGAAAAGCTGCATGTTTGTAAAAAAAATCCAGCGTTTTAAATTTAAACCATTGCTTCTAGCTAAAATATCAATTCATAATCCATAACAAATCCTCATTGAAAAGTCCAACCCCTGTTGTCCTCAGAAACCACTAAATGTATTTATTTATAACAGTCGTTATATGACGACATAAAACCGTTTTGGATTATTCCGCATGTAATCGGTGCTTGATCTGTGCATATTTCTCTCCTGATTCAGGCGAGATGATTTTTTCACTAAATAAAGCTTTGATTTTTAAAACGTCTTAATGATGGATGTTTTTTACAGCTTTCAACAGCTTTTCACTTCACAAGACATTAACTGATAGACTCTTAGATTATTGTGATGCTTTTATCAGCTGTTTGGACTCTCATTTTGACGGCACCCATTCACTGCACAGGATCCATTGGTGAGCAAGTGATGCAATGCTAAATTTCTTCAAATCTGTTCTGAAGAAGAAACAAACTCATCTACATCTTAGATGGCCAGAGGGTGAATACATTTTCAGCACATTTTCATTTTAAGTGAACTATTCCTTTAATTAATTCAAGGACCTGTTCAGTTTCTATTCGTGTTCTATTTGTATTTGAAGACAATTCGTTTTACCCGGTTTCAGTGAAGCATATTGTTAAAAATCATATCCATCTTGCTCTTCATCTGTTCAACAGGCACCATTTCAATCTATGTTGAAGCAACCAGACATTCACAGTTACTGCACATTTTATTATATATTTTTTTGAAGGATATTATTTTTCTCTGAAGAAGGCTTTGTCACACAAACCCAAGGCCACAGTGTGAACTCGTGTGGGCGAAAGCCAAATTTCACCCTGAAAGGCTATCTGAAAAAGACAAATACGTGTTAGTTCCAGCACAGGAAATAACCGTATGATGAATAGCGTTGCAAAGGCTGCTTTCATCCTTTGATCCCTAATTCAGAAATACATGAACAGATCAGTGCGTGTTTGTAAACCACTGCACATCAGGATAGCTTATTTATGTGCATTGAACACGTTGCCGTTTAAGTCGTGATCTCTTACTTAGATTGTATTGCAACTACATTTGGGCAATTTAATTATTACAATTAAATGGTAATGCATGATGCAGGGACACTGTGTAGCTGGTTCAATGGGTGTGCCTGTGGTCCAATTATAGGTTGTCTTACACAGGCCTGCCAGTGGGGCCATTTTCTCTCTTCTTAAAACGCAATTGCTAATTATAGAGCTTTTGGTTTTATGGACCATGGGTCAAAGACAAGACTGCCTTAACAAGGCTTTGTTATATTTTATTTTGGTGTATTATTTTTGTGCACTCAAAAGAAAGGATAACAGTATTGAAAGTCTTTATCCAAGACCAAAAAAACACTTCTGTACAGCTAGATTTCTCAGTTTTTTTTTTTACACTATCAAGGTCATACTGTATTGGTCTTCATACAACAATTAGTTCCAGTCCTCGAATCTGAATGGCTGAATGGCTGAGTGGCTGAGCGTCTGTGTTTGCAGACTGTCAGTCTGTGTATTAGTGGTTGGGATTTTTCAATGTCTCTTTCTGCAAGTTACATTGTTATGCCAGAAGGTGGAGGCAAGTAACAAGTGAATCAATTGAATCCAAAAGTGAACCAATTGAATTATTCAGTCAACTCATTTGTTCAAATAAGGCAGTTTGTTTAGGAACAAATCAACTAATTGTCATTATGAGTAAGTCGGTATTAATGTTACTGTAATATAGTTGCAGTCATTGTCTTGTTGCTAGACCAGTTTTTTTGAACATTGTAATACTTAATATTTAATCTCCAATATTTTTGTTTATTAGTAGTGTGCATTTTAAAGGATTAGTTCACTCCAGAGATAAAATTTCCTGATAATTTACTCACCCCATGTTACCAAGATGTTCATTTCTGTCTTTCTTCAGTTGCAAAGAATGAAGGTTTTTGAGGAAAACATTCCAGGATTTTTCTCCATATAGTAGACTTCAATGGGAGCCAACAGGCTGAAGGTCTAAATTGCAGTTTCAGTGCAGTTTCAAAGGGCTCTACACAATCCCAGCCAAGGAATAAGGGTCTTGTCTAGTGAAACGATCAGTCATTTTCTAAAAAAAAAAAAAGTGCACACCGGTTCAAAAAGGTAGAGTAGGGCAAAAAACTCAAAATTGTCAAAATCGTCCATCATTATTGTTTTATCATTTTTTTTGTAAAAATTGTTGGACTTTCTTTGCATGTTTGCTTTGTAAACACTATATTTTTGGAAACCTGCTGATCATTTCAATAGATAGGATTCAACTGGGATCGTGTAGAGGCTTTTGAAGCTGAAACTGCAATTTGGACCTTCAACCCATTGATCCCCATTGAAGTCCACTATATGGAGAAAAATCCTGGAATGTTTTCCTCAAAAACCGTCATTTCTTTTCAACTGAAGAAAGAAAGACACATCTTGGATGACATAGGGGTGAGTAAACTGTGAACCGGAGTGAACCGTTAATGATGATGATAATAAAAAAATACTTTAAAGTCCACCAGTCAATATCAGGAAATAAAAGACTGTACATTATCACTTACATATTCAGATCTTATCTAGCACAGTTCTGTTAGCTATAATGAATTTCTTGAGGCTGTAAGTGTGTTTAACACTGAGTTTTGATGTTGAAATTCCATTAATTCCATTATGCTGCATTACTGTTTAAATTGGACCACATTAAATGTTTTGTTCTTATCAGCCACATATAGTTATCAGAGATTGACAAGATAGTTGTTTTCTTGAGAAAACAAGAATAATTGAGCATATTTCGCATTTGAAAACGGAAGCCGCACGCGCACAGGGGTTAGTTCCTGCGTAATTACACAGCCATCTGTCCGTGTCCCATTGGCACACTATAGACCTTGTACAGCATCGCTGCCCTGATCTCTGTGTGGTTCAATGGTTCATCCCATTAAGAAGAGACTAACTCTTCCCAGAGAGACATAATGGCTATAGACTGGAAGAAAGGACTTCTCATTTCCCTGTCTGACTGATAAACTACATAATGGCGTGAGATCATATATATTACCAAACTCATCCCTACATGCTGAGACGCCAGTATAATTTCATTTGTGCGAGACTACTGGTATGTCTAAAGCTTTAACGACAACATAAAACCCCACAAAACTCATTAAAAAACTCCTATTGTCAGGTCATATTAATGCACAGCTTTGTGCTTTCCTAAGTGAGAGCCTATAAAATGTCCAAGTTTCTAAACAACAAAACTGGACGTAACAGTAAGAGATTTTCACCACCACGTCGTGCTTTTCATCTGATGCGCAGATAATGAAATGATGTTTGTTGCAGTTTAATCCGACATAGTAATCCTGTAGCTCGCAATCTGCTAGTGCTTCTCAATCCTCGTCCTGCAAACCCCCAGTTCTGCACGTTTTGGATGTGTCCTTTATTTGACAGACCCAGTTCACGTTTTGCAGTCTCTACTAATGAGTTGATTATATAAATCAGGTGTTACATAAAAGAGACACACAAAATGTGCAGTGGTGGGGTCCAGAATGGAGAACCACTGCATTATTGACTGCAAATCCTTTTTGAGGCTATTAAATAATTAGAGACTAAAGCTTACTGTCCCATCGATTACAGAAATATGAGCACATACTTATTCAGTTCAGTCACATCTGATGATCAGAATGAGACTTACTGCCAAGTGTGCTTATGCACATAAGGAATTTGTTTTAGTGAAGCTTCCAGTACACATTAAAATATATATATATAACATTAAAAAAACAAGACACAGATAATAAAATTAGTGAATTGAGTGAGTGTGTGTGTGTGTGCACAACAGACAAGATAGACAAAATATAAATGTACTATGTATTATATATGCAGATACAATTATGAAAGAGGATGTGAATAAAGACATGAGAAATCAAATTTGCCTTGATCTTTTGGCATATAAAAGGTCTTTGTACCATTAAAACACGTTTCCTGCAAGTTTCATAGCTAAAATCATCCTCCTCATTATAAACAAATCATTTATTTAATCAAGCTTGCAAATGATATCACCCGCGCACAAACATTTGCATAAACACTGCCTCCAGAGCAAGGAATCGACGAATTGTCATCTTCTCACCATAGGCCCCGCCCACTGGCGTTCGGTCACTTAACGGCTGACACGCTGAATGCGAGTGTCGTGTCGCGTCAGAAGCAAATAGAAATTACAATCACTGCCGCTGTCTTGTCTGGATACAGTATACAGATGCGCGTTCGCTTTCTGACACAGTCCACGTGCTTGAGTCTGTCGTCAATAGGACCAGTGGAGTGAAAGAACGTTTGCTTTGACATGTTTGGTTTAAACGGCTTGTTCGCGTCTTTGTACAGATATCAGAAGGATCCCAGCGTAAGGATTTAGTGGATAGTTTATGTTTAATAGCATCCTGGATTATGTCTGCGGATTGATTGGAGCATTTTGTTTTGTGAACGAGGCATAGTGTCAAGATAAAGCAGTACTAGATCTGACTGCAGCTGCATCACAAACGGTAAGTAAATGGTTTCATAATGCTTTGTCTGGAAATGAAGATTTTATTTTGATTATGTTGTCAAAATATGCAATAGCAGGGGGGCGTTGATACTGTTTCTTATGCAATGCCGTTAGACAATCATAACAGTGACGGATTCCTGACAAGCCTTAAAGGACACGCCCCTTAAAACAGGTCATTTTAGACAGAGGGTCAGAATGAGCATTGAAAATAATCATTTTTCCACATATTTATGCGTTGTTTTTTTTTTGTGCAAACTTTATTAACATTATAAGTAAATTATAAGTAAACCTCATAGAACATATTAAAATAATAATAAAAAAACCATGACCCCTTTAAAAACTATAAATGTGATCCTAAACCACAAAAACCAGTTTTAAGTAGCATTTGTAACAATAGCCAAAAATACATTGTATGCCTAAGGATTATGTTTCATGAAGATATTTTTCCTGCCACAAATATATCAAAACTTAATTTTTTGAGTAGTAATATGCACTGATAAGAACTTAATTTGGACAACTTTAAAGACAATTTTCTCAATATTTAGATTTTTTTTTGCACCCTCAGATTCTAGATTTTCAAATAGTTTTATCTCGGCCAAATATTGTTCTACCAAACAATGCATCAATGGAAAGCTTATTTATTTAGCGTTCAGATAATGTATAAATCTAACATTTCAAAAAAACAAAAAAAAACAAAAACAAACAAAAAAGACGCTTATGACTGGTTTTGTGATTTTGGGTCACAAATATGTTGGATAATGCACATGCTTTTATGGTTTTTGTGGACGAAAATTAAAAGCAAATTCAAAAACAAAAAATTCTTCAAAAACATATTCACCTGTTCTCCCCAAAACAGTATCAGACAGATATAATAATAATAATAATTATTAATATTCTTTTTTTTTATTATTTTAGATTTGCCTACAGTGAGGGGCCCTATGATGAAGAGGGCCTAAACACGTCCAAAAGGACATATCTTATTCATTGGTTCCAGGGGTCCAGGGAAAAGGGGTTTTATAAAATTTACTCCCATTCACTGAATTTGACTGGAGTTTATTATAATTATGGAGACCAGCCAATGGTCACAAGAAAATTAGTTTTTAAACATCATAAATGTTTTAATCATGATCAAAAATGTAGAAATGTTTGTGTGACGGTTGAGAGAAAATATCATTAACATTGTATAAACAAAACAGAAGAAAACGAGAGAGAAAAAGAGAGACAGAGAGAGATAGAGCGCGGCAAACTGGAGAGAGGGAGGGAGAGATTCGGTGATCCAGATGAAAGCAGAGATTATTTATTTCTCTGGGGGAGCGAGAGAAAGGGAGGGAGAGACAGACAGCAGCATTGCTCGCCGATAGTCTTGTCAGAACTGCGCCGATCTAATGCGTCTCTCACAAACGAGCCATTAACAGCCGATCAAAGGCTTGCGGTCTTCAAAGTTTGGATTTCCTCATCCATCCCGTGCGTACTCTGTGCCATTCCGAGCAGGTAAAACAACTTCAGATGTTTTGGTACCCTATATTGTCTTCAATTTTTGATTTATGTATTTCCTTTTAAGCTTTTTCCTTCATATCACATATTAGCACCGCTAAACAGGCGGAACATCTGTTGAAACAAACTAGGAGATCACGATTTCTTACGTTTCCACCCGTGTTCGAGTTTATAGATTGCGATGGAGTTTGTGAGTGCAGCGGTCGTGAAGATGTCACACAAATGTAGGTGTGTGAGGTAAAGATGCTGTTTCTCTGCGCTTGATTGCCTCCAGTGTGGCGCGTTTTAATTATCCCTGGAGTAACTGACCGCATTTACACTAAAAAGTTGTTTAACACGTGATTTTTAAGCTATTCTTTAAAAAAAGAATGAAGAGTGAGAGCGTGAGAGAAACAGCTGAGATGAGATTAGCGACGTTGCGCTTCGAGGTTTTTTAAAACTGTTTTGAGAGCAGGTGCTCTGAGTAATGTAGCAATAAATACGCATGAAATCACAGCGAGACTGGGTTGAAATAACAAATTAATTATTGATAAAGGACATATTGTGACATAACGTTCCCTAATGAGCTTATTAATGTTTTTTGTTCATAGCGAGACGTGATCGTGTGTTTATGCATAAGTAGACTATTACTCTGATTGTGTTCTCGTCGCATTTTTTCCTATTGTTATGATGTCCTTGCCATTACTGAGATGTTCAGCTATTTATTGCACAAGTAGGCTTAACTCGAGAGTGGAGGTTTAGAGCTGAGAGAAATTCAGGGTCAGTAACGCCTGTGTATGTGTATACAGCTGTATTATACTTGTGAGGACCACATTTCCTCAGATATAGTGACAAAACATGTTTAACATGTTGAAAACTAAGGACGTTTGCACGGTATTTACGATTTGAAAGACTAATATCTAATAACGTCAACAGGTTTAAGGTATAGTGTAGGTATTAAAGTTCTCACTAATATAAATTAATTCAAAAGTAAGTGTTCTGAATGCATAATAAAATACACACATTGGCTTTTTGTTGACACTTCCATTAAAGTTGCACCTATTAACTGTTAAAAGAGTAGCCTAATATTTGGTTTTGTAGCATTTAAATTTATGTCTGTCAATGCGTTTTTAGAGTCCCACACATCTATTTCTCTGTCATTAATGTTCATTATTGTTTTCAGTTAGTCATCATAACCAGAGGTCTTCAACCTTTTTCATGCAAAGGACTTTGTTATGGTGCTTACATTGCAAAGCCATTAACATACTGATTACTGATGCGCAAAGTCTTGTACGGTATGTTTTAATTTTTCTTTTAATTGTAATGTGGGAGGGAGAATGAAACATTTAGTTGAACTTTACTGCAATACAAAGGCAGAGTCACACACTCTGTTTTCTTTGAATCTGAGCATACTTGAACCAGTCCCATCTGGCACAATCTGAAAGACTTAAAATGTGTTATTGCATTTTTTTGTTTAATGCATAATTTCATTTTTTTATGTCTTAGAATTAATAACCCTGTGAAGATGCTCTCTGGCACATCAAGTTGCACTAATTTTCTATCAATTGCCAAACACACCAAAAGAAATCCAATATTTTTGTAAACAGAAAATATCAGACAAATTAGATCTGAGATCTTTATTTTAATAACATTTTAGCTAAACTTCTTGAATGAAAACAATAAAAATGGAGGATACGCTGTCACGGCAGTACTTGCGTTCAGTAATGCTATTCCTTGAAGATGCAAAGATCACTGCCGAACCTTCTAGAGCTTTCAGCTGCAGGTCGTAGCTGCTGAAACAGAGACGATTTTACCCTGTGCCACACTTAAACAGTTTTTGCAGCCAGGGAGGTGTTTGTGAAAGTGACAGACGCACCCACAGGTGAGCTGTGAACTCGCCTGAAATCTTGCACATCCTTTTAACACATAGCAGCATGATGCAGGATTTCCCAGCTAACACTCATTTACAGGGTTTCACAAATGCTAAGCTTCTAGAACAGATCTGTTATAAATGGTTAATGGCCGTGACAGATTCAGATTCAGAATGTGCCAAAAACAGCAGTTGAACGGACGAGCAAATGGGCCACAGTGGATTAGCCAGAAAAAATAAACAAAACAAAAAAAGTTGGTAGTACGGATGTGGCATTAGATTGATTTTTCTAGTGGACTTGCACCGAGAATAAAAAAGACGCTCATGAAATGCAAATACAGTCATTGGTGGTCTAGAAAATGCAGGTTTGACAAAAAAAGAGCCTTATCCTTGCAAAATAAATAAGTTGCTTAGAGAGGATTCCAGAGTCTATGGCTATGGAGTAGAATGTTTCCTGCCAGGCTGTTTTTCCACGTTTTTTTATATCCATAACTTTTTTGGAAGCTATATTTGTGGCATTTTTGCCATTTTTTGAATAGGACAGTTAAAGAGAGACAGGAAACAGTTGGACACAGAAGAGAATAGGACTGGCAGAGGACCATGAGCCAGGGCTTGAGCTCGGGTCACCCAAAGTGCTGTTGCACCATATGTCTGAGTGCTGCCCACAAGGTTATGGCTCTGACTACACAGTAAAAATAAATTAAATTTACAGAAAAAAAAAAAAAAAACCTGCAGCTGTGGTTGCCAGAGGTTTACCATAAAAATCATGGAGACAATGTTTCATTTGCTACGGGATGGCATATTGGTGCCTTTATATTTTAAAACTTAAAACTTATTTCATTATTTTTAAAAAATATGCACATAACCAGCATAATAATACAGGTGGTAAAACAGAAAGCCAAATGACTTCTGCCAATGTCATTTATGCTGTTTCTCACCCTATATTATATGATAATTCAGTTTTTAATCACAAAAAAACTTAAATTTAATAGTATTTTACTGTAAAATTACATATAATGCAACACAAACAGTTACAGTCACACTTGTACAGTAACTTAGTGTTAACCCATTAATATATATTTTACTATAGCATTTTTCACAGATAATTTCTGCAAAAAGTACAAACATTTCTACTGTGAACCCATGGCCTTAACCATGCAGGGTTTGAAAATTAGTAAAGTCTTAGGTGAGCTTAAGAATTGAGCTATAAAAACCCCTACAACTACAACTAATTAAATACACTAACCACTTTAGAGACAGATGTTTGTGAAAGATGTTTTCTCTGTTTTGGAGGGATGAGCATTGTTAAGTTATCATATTGCAATTATCAAATCAGCATCAAAAATTTGTTAATACTTTACTCTAGACTAGGGGTGGATATTTTTATCAGTTGTTTATTATCCATGCATATTTCTGTTATAGTTTTAATTAATCTCCATTGCTATATAGATGATAATTTTGTCTAATGCTCTTATACATGTTTATAGCATGACTTTGTGAACTACTATACTGAATGAAATAGCATGAACTTCTTCATGGCTAGTGTTTGCATATTTCATTTCATTCTACAACCTACTTGTTCAGCAGATCTCTGAACTAGTGTTAAACGCTACTGTTTTTGATAGCATTTATAATGTTTCTGACAGATAATATAATTATGTTTTTTGCATTGCCTTACTGAATGTGCTATTCTCTCAGCAATAGCTTGTCTGTGGGCTTTTTTGATTACTGTCAGTTTAAAGGAGAAGTTCACTTCCAGAACAAAAATTCACAGATAATTTACTCACCCTCTTGTCATCCAAGATGTTTGTCTTTCTTTCTTCAGTCATAAAGAAATGGTGTTTCTTGAGGAAAATATTTCAGGATTTTTCTCCATGTAGTGGACTTCAATGGTGCCCCCAAGTTTGAACTGTGTAATCTGGGTCAGTACAGTTAGGGTAGGTTAAAAACGCCCATCTCATTCAAAAAACTTCAAAATCATCCTACATCACTGTTTTACCATTTTTTTGTAAAGGACGTTTGACCTTTGCATTTTCACTTTGTAAACACTGGGTCGGTACTTCTGCAGCGGGAAAATGAGATATAACATACCCTACCTATCTTGATCCGGAGTACACAGAGTTCACACAGAGTTAGACAAGATGAGCATTTGAGGTTAAAAAGTATAAAATTATCATTTTTTTTAGAAAATAACTGATCGTTTAGACAAATTAGACAAACAGCAAATTAGTCATTCAGAAAAATGTTATTTTTTAACATGAAAAATTTACAGAACTCCAGACCTCATAACCTCGGCCATAAGTGTACTTGTAACTTAAAGTTCCAATGAAACGGAAGGACAGATCCTTCACCAGAGAGTTGTTTTCTTCAGAAGATCTGGTTACGACATTTTGATTAAAAATGACAACGTTTTTAATAAAGTAAACATATTCACTGATGAATTGTTCACAGTAAGATCTATGACATGCATTTAGAAAATAGATAGGGTGGATTTTCATTTCATGGCGACTTAAAGGCACAATATGTAAGTTTTTGCCACTAGAGGGTGCATATTCAAAACAAACAAAGAACCAAAGGCATAGCTTGATTATGCTATGATTGTATGTGGAATTATGGGAGTTGTAGTTTTCATCCCCACAGCCGATGCAATTCGTCAGGACTCGGGCAGAAATCATGTCCATGGATGAGCTAATGCCGGAGTGGCGAACTCCGGTCCTGGAGAGCCGCAGCCCTGCAGAGTTCAGCTCCAACCCTAATTAAAACTCACCGGCCCGTAGCTTTCTAGTAACCCTTCAGACCTTGATTAGCTTGTTCAGATGCGTTTGATTAGGGTTGAAGCAAAACTCTGCAGGGCTGCGGCTCTCCAGGACCGACGTTCGCCACCCCTGAACTAATGTATTAAAGACTCATTACTATGAAGCAGGGTGGGGCTGAAAGTTGTGGAAGCGAATACAGATGAGCACGACCGCTTCTGTTTACGATTCCAGTCATGCGTATTTGAGATAAAACAAGGCTGTTTTGTTATACTAGATACGTTTGAGTGTGTTGAAATCTCTGTTATAATGCTCCTCTGTGTGTTCATCACCAGTTTAATAAAATGCATATTTGGGGTTTCCATGTTTTCTACAAAATAAAATTGGAAAATCGAGGGTATATAACATCATTGGCAGGCGACTCAAGGACGCAGTCTGTTACACTAGTTAAAATTGCTTATTTCTGTGGATTTAAACATTCTTGGAAACATTTGGGATAATGTAAGTACAGAAGTCAGCAAGATATATAACGCTGTTTTAGTGGTTTTTGGATATTTTAGTAAAAAAAATCGTACATATTGTGCTTTTAAAAGGATGTGCCGTCTGCCTGAAATGGACTGCACTTATTGGTTGGTCCATTAGGTGGCAGCACTTAGTTTGACCATTGTTTTTAGAAACTACTCGAAGAAGATGGAAAATGGCAACAAAAATCAGGAAATGAACATGGAGATAACAAAAATGTAAATGCGAGAAGGTCAGAAGTTTCCTGTGTACAGTTTTGAAACAATATGAAAATTACTCAACTGTTTTCTGCAGGTCAGGTGAAGTAGTTGTAGTAAACATACATTTACAAACTATACCATATCCATACTATCTATCAGTACGTAAAGTTTACTAATAAGCCTAAAACACTGCACGCAAGATGTAAAAGCAAACCCCATATTTTTCTCAAAAAGAGAAAATGCATATCCTCCCATGCAGGAGGGTTAAATCTGTCTGATCGGTGGACTCAAACAAAGGTGGCAATGAAATCAAGTCAAGACAAGTACCCAGACAAGATTAAATCCCCAGCTGGGGTTTCCAAGACGCCCATGAACGTCACTCGCACTTTTTACAGCGACTCTGAATGACGACTTAGCGAGCTCAAAATGACATTAGACATAATCAAAACAAATGTAGCATCTTAGACATTATCCAAGTAAACAATGTAAATGAAAGACACCCATTCACAATTATATTGACGTAACGGTGCATTGAATTCATATAAAAGCACCCCCGAGTCCGCTGGCATACCGAATGTCAGCATCATTATCTGCGTTTCTACTGGATGGAGCTCTGAATCATTTCAGCCCCCATCCTGCGTTCTCTCACCTCCAGCTACTCAACAAATTACGCCACTTATGAGAGTAAGTGCTGGCAACCCTCAGCTAGACAGAGTGGAGAACCTTTGCGAGAACATATGCTGGCGAGTTCGCATTTTTTAAATGGCTTGTTATCACAGCGTGGAAACGTTACATGCTACCCTCTCCATAACACTAGTGGAGGGAAATCACAATCAATGAGTCACAATTGAAGCTCTATATGCAATCGGTTATTTATAAACATGCTAATGCCCATTAGCACTGTGTCTCACAACATTGTTTTCACCTCTTGGATGGTGCCAATTAAGAGGTTACTTAATTTTGGAGACTCATCACAGCAACTCCCCTCAAGCTCTGAGACAAATATATTCAGTGAAAAATAATACATACACATAACCCACAATATGAGCACGATACCGAGCCTTTCTGTTCAGTTTCCAATCAGTGCAGCTTCCAGTCTGACTACTGTAGGCCACCTTGATGCTAGACCACATATAGCAAGCACTTTCAAGTTAGATTCGTACCTTTTGCCCACACACTACACACCTCCCACAGATGCGTTTTGTAAAGTCAGTGTATGGACGGGTGTATTTCAGTACTCGGGGCGTCTAAGTCTCTTGTTCAACATTCAGCTCAGAAGCTCAGATGTGCTGTTTGCAGTGTTAAACAAATGAAGTAAACACTTGATAATCATATCAGCCTACAACAAATGAGCTATTCTCCTTGATGGATTTATAATCTCTGTAAACACCCTCCCATAGTGATAAATGAAATAGGAATCATAAAAGGATTGTGAAACATATTCTCATAGGTTTTATAGCTCATATCTAATCAGCTTTATTGAGAATTATGTAGGTACAGGGTGCCTTAAAGGGGACATCGGATGCAAAATTCACTTGCAAGGTGTTTACATGTTATTGTGTGTGGACACAACCACTCTACAATGATCCAAATCCATTCACTTTTTTTAATCACCCCAAAAACCTAAACGGTCTCAATTATCAAGCCATTTTGATTTTCTGAGCAGAATGACATCATACTGCTCAGGCCCCGCCCACACTGTGAAAAACAATTTGTTGAGTCAACATAAAATAATTTGTAACCTGGCTGCCCTGAAATTTTAAGTTCAGTCAACTCAATAAAAGTTTATTCAATTTGAAATGTTAAATTATACTAAGTGATAACTTATTTACTTACCCATCTGTTAAGTTTAGCAAACACAAATATCTAAGTTTTTACTTAGTACAACTTAACAAGTTAACTAAATTTATTTTAGTTGACTGAACTTTAAATTTTAAGGCAGCAGCGTAACAAATTATTTTAAGCTGACTCAACAAATTATGTTTTTTATTTTTTACAGTGCATGACTGCTGACGGACTGTCCTGTATTAGCATATTTCCGTACTCAGCCAGTTGTACGTTGTCCGCCATTTTCACCGCAGTTTTGTTTTTGATGGTAATGTGCCACCAAATACACAAAAAACAGAAGAGAGGGGCGGGGTGAGCAGTAGCTCATTATCATTTAAAGAGCCATGCACCAAACGTCTTGTTGTGAATAGAGCTGTTTTTGACAAGGTAAAAAGAGTGCTGTTTTACCAACCATTGAGGAATTTAATCAAAGTATTTTGTTGACATGTCATGAAGACCCTAAAAATCATACCAACTTGTGAAAAATGTGCATCTGATGTCCCATCTAATTAATTCTATATTAAATGTATACCATTGTTTATATGTAATAAAACCAACTTATAAACTCTATTAATGCAATATGTAAAACTAAAAGAGTTTGTAAACATTTTGGAATCTAAAGTTAGTACATATGCTGTCAATGTGTAGGAAAATTGGTGTAGGATTTCATTTGAAACAATTTTCACTAGTAAATTCCACAAGCAATTGCAGGAAATGGCAAGTAACACCTTTAATTAAATGAAGTTTTGAAGTAGAAAGACTGAAATAGTATTTTCTTGTAAAACGTACTGCTATAATCTTATAACCCTAACCATAAATAACCTTAAGTTTTACTGACAGCTTCAATAAATCATTTTTTTATTGTGTATGTGTGCTAGAACAATCTGTGATTACTAATGAGATCTCTGACGCAAACATAGACATTTGCTAACAGTTAATAGATGAATCAGCTTGCAGACACAGTATGTATGTTTATTTCTCAGTGTTGGGGAGTAACTAGTTACATGTAACAGCGTTGTGAAATTTAATTACAAAATAAATGTAAATGTAATTTGTTACAGTTACTGAGAAAAATGTGTAATTAAATTACAGTTACTTTTGGAAATGTTAACGATCACAAAAGGGTTTTGTAATCTGAATATATTCACACACACACACACACACACACACTCACTGGTATTCCTATCATCAAGGGGACATTCCGTAAGCATAATGGTTTTTGTACTGTACCAAATGTATTTTCTATTCTCTTACCTTAACTGTTTCTGCTATTTCAGATTTTCAAAACAATTATAGATGATTTGTACGCTTGTTTTCTCATGGGGACCTAAAAATGTCCCAACAAGGTCAAAATTTACTGGTATTTACTGGCATTTGGTCATTTTGTCCTCGTAGTGAATACCAGTACACACACACACATACAGATTTAATTGATTTCTTTCCCAAATTGACATTGACTGCTCTAAAACCACCAACGTTTCAGGAGTTTAGGACACAGAACAGGATACATGCTTATTTGATAACAGCTTTATTTTCTATTTGGGTTTATGTATATGATTTATTTATTTATTGTTTTTTTTTTCAAGGCATTGTCAGATGCCAGTGTTTCCTGTCATAGCTAAGGATTTGATTTCAAAAACAGTATCATTTCTAGTAAAGGGTAATTCCATGCAAATGTCAACCTTACCATGACAAAAAAAAAATTTTTTAGTGCATGATTTTCCACTGGTAAGTGCTATTTTCAAGCTTGTCACATCCATAACAGTACATATTCCTCATAAATAGACACATCAAAATTAAAATAAAGTAACAATTATATGTTTTGTGAAGAGCCATCGCTTCTCTGTTTGTTGGGTATTATTGTGTGTGGTTTGTGCATTTTAATTTGCAGAAATCCTACAAAGTATAGTCTCTCAAAAAAGGTGTCCTTTTTTGTCACATCCATAACGCATGATTATTTCCCTTTTTTAATACAGAAAACTTTTGCATAGACTGATATTTTTCTGATGTTTTGACTCTATCAACAAGGATTTATTACAATATAAACAGATGGTTCGGTATATTGGTAACACATACATTCTATAAGCATTTATATGTCACACCCATAACGCTGGATTTGCCCTAAACTACTACTTATGATATTTAAGTTTAGAAAAATCTCAATGTAAAAAGAGGTGCTAAAGTCTGATTTTGTGTTGGCTGTGCTTTAAAATTAAATTATTATAATCTTATTTAAGTGAAGAAGGATTTTCAGATGTCTGACAGTAATTAGCAACCTGATGTCATGACAAAAACATTCGTACATACATTTTATGTGATGTTGGTTTGTACGTGTCACCGCAGTTCTGACTTGAAATGTCTGTTGAATGACGCTATAACTCTAATGTTCTGTGACGTTTTAAAATATTTTACCATCTGCACTACATCTAAACCTACCTGATAGTATGAGCAAAGGCAAATGTGATGTAAAGGTGCAATTGCACGCATGCCGTTTTAGCTTGTTTTTCAATCTCTCACCTTACAGCTCTGTCATCGTGTGTCATGTTTTTCACAGGATTCGTACCCAAGGAATCTGAATCCTAAGTCGAATTCTGTGTCGCCTAAGCTACCAAGCAAGCTTGTTATGTCCAGAAAGTGAAACATATGGAGCTGTAATCATAACTGTTTCGAAAACTATTTCAAATGCTTATGGTTTAACTGCCTACACTGCTGGAAGTAGAGTTGGAAACTGCAGTGATATGTACTTATTGGTATGTATTTCACATTTTGTGAAACAGTTCCCACAGGTGCGTTTTCATCATGAGATCAGGTAGCAAACCAGTGTTGAGTACTACTGTGAGGTTAAAGGAGAAGTTAACCACCAGAACAAAAATGTACAGATAATTTACTCACACCCTTGTCATCCAAGATGTTCATTTCTTTTTTTCTTCAGTCATAAAGAAGTTATGTTTTCTGAGGAAAACATTTCAGGATTTCACTCTATATAGTGGACGTCTATGGTGCCCCAAATTTTAACTTATAAAATGCAGTTTAAATGCGGCTTCAAAGTGCTCTAAATGATTGCAGCTGTGGAAGAAGGGTCTTATCTAGCAAAACAATCGGTTATTTTCTTAAAAAAAATAATAAAAAATGTATATACTTTTTAACCTCATGCTCATCTTGTCTAGCTCTGCGTGAACTCTGTGTATTCTGGTTTAAGACAGTTAGGGTAGGTCTTTTTCAACTGTTGTACCTTTTTGTAAAGGGTGTTTGATTTTCTTTGCACGTTCACTTTGTAAACACTGGGTCGGTACTTCTGCAGCGATATAGGACGATTTTGAAGTTGGAGGAGAAAATGAGATTGAGTTTTTCGACCTACCCTAACTGTCTTGAACTTGAACACACCCAGAGCTAGATAAAATGAGCATTTGAGGTTAAAAAGTATATAAATTGTCATTTTTTTTAAAGAAAATAATCAATCGTTTCGCTAGATAAGACCCTTAGGATCATTTAGAGCCCTTTGAAGAGGCATTTAAACTGCATTTTGGAAGTTCAAACTCACGGGCACCATTGAAGTCCACCATATGGAGAGAAATCCTGAAACGTTTTTCTCAAAGAACATAATTTCTTTATGACTGAAGAAAGAAAGACATGAACATCTTGGATGACAAGGGGGTGAGTAAATTATCTGTGCACTTGTTCTGGAAGTGAACTTCTCTTTTAACTCTGCCTGCTTTAAATGTTTGAAAACATTCCTTAGAAATGTAGAAAAGTACTGTAATCAGTTACAGTACTTTTGAATATAGTATCTTGTAATCTGTAACCTGTTACATTTCCAAAGTAACCTTCCCAACACTGGTATTCCTGTAACTCAAACAGTAGAGAATGACGAGAGCAAGACCATGAAGGTCACAAGCTTGAATCCCAGGGAGTGCATTAACTGATGAAATGTACTTGAAAGCATTGTAAATTTGGATAAAAGTGTCTGCTGAGTGTTTGTTTGTGTAAATGAAAAGAAATAAGACAGAGGCTATCAAACGGGTCACAATGTGTAAGAACTGCACGTCTTATACTTGTTGGAAGATGTTAATTGTTGCTTTTAAGTGCCCAATTACATCAGCTCATGCCCTCATTCATGCCATCTGAGGCTTGTTCCTCATCCGTTTGTGAACTCTCTCAGGCTGGAGGTTATAAAGAGTTAAAATGAGAGCTTACAGCACTGTTGAGATGACATACATCTGAACACCAATAATTTTTACCCCCTGCAGCACGCTTCACTAACATATTAAAGAAATATAATTATTTTACAATAACGGCTACAGAGGATGAGTTGCTCCCCTTAAAACCATCGCAGCCCAGCCTCAGAAGTGTCATGATTGCCCCTTCAGCACAAACTAACACGGGACAGAGTGGCAATTACGGTGTAATCGAGATACACGGACAACTAAGCCGTTACGAGGGTCATGTGAGTCTTAATGTACTCGTTCACACTCACATTCTCTTTCTCTCCATCAAATTACTTTTAATCATCTACATTATATCATTTCGAGCACAGGCGCTCTCCACCAACTCCACCTCGCTTAGACACCTTTTCAGCATAAATTTGTTTCCGATTGCATGTGAAAATAGACGGAACAGCTTCCACTTAAGCATTTGTGATAAAACAAAGCAAAAAAGGCTTTGTGAGCGAGATACACAAGTTGAGGCTTTCCGCATCACAATGAAAGCTGGAGCTTTTGTGTGCGCTTTTGTGACGGCCAATGCTTTCGATTACGTTCAGAGTGAGGTAAATATATGCAGGACATGGGAGCAAACATAAATCAGTGATGAGGACTCTTTCCAGTAGCCTCGTTTTGTCTGCCATCACTACCGACTTGAGGATAAAGAGAGGTGGAAAAAGAGAATGGAGAATGAGGAACAAAAAAAGAGATGAAGCCTTTACCATTGAAAGCTTGAGCCTCATTATGACAGAGGTGCTATACATACTCTTGTCATTTTAATGCTGTCCCACACTGAGCCACTAATCGTCCTCTTTCTGTTTATTTATCTAGGGAGGAGGAAATAAAAAACACTGCGGCACTGGAAATTAAATTACTGCCGTTGGTGTTGTAATATAAATGTCTAATAATCTCATTTAATTGGCAATAAAGACAGTGATAAATCTCTGCTGTTGTTTTTTAAAATCACTATGAAGCCTTTTAGAGGGTTTATTTTAAAAGATAATTTTGTAAACTGTAAGCTTTTAAATGATTAAATAGCAGTAGCAATTGAGTTTCCGATCTTTTTAAAGGCGAAGCGTAATTTCTGCACCTTTCTTGGCATCAAATACCAATTCACTAAGCCTGCCTTAAAAACATTACTGACCAGTCATAACTGTTGCCAGCCAGCATTTTTTCTATAAAAGAGCAATGTAAATAGGACCTGTTTGTTTGTACAGTTTTAAGTGCAGTTTAAAGAAAATCATCCAAAGATACAAAATCTTAACATCAAGGAACAAGCTAATGGTCATGAAACTGAGATGTGTTGTTTTTAGGGGTTCAAGCGCATAGCTGAAACCCTATTGTAATTTTTAGAATGGCCAAGGATCAGCAATCTCCACATAAAACTGATCATGCAGACCAAACCGTAAGTTGTAGAGACTTGAAACTTGGAGGGGTTGTAGTACTCACACCGCTGACAACGTCACCAAAGCTCGCCCCAATCGGCCTGACGGGGGCGATACAGCGAACAAAAGTTCAAAATTGCTCATAACTCCTAAACCGTCAGTCGCAGGCTCAAGTGTCTTATGTCGTTGGAATCCTTGGCTCCAAAAATTCCATTGTGAGCCTGGTAAAATTTTGGGGTATTTTGGATTTTTTTTTCTTTGAAAAATACTTTTGCATAGTAGTCCTGGGTTTTTCGTCCGATTGGAAACAAACTAGTGTAGAAAGATTCTCTGGAGAGTAAATATCAATTATCAAAAAAAGAGCTTTTGACTCACTGTCGCAAAGGGACGCCAAAATGTTTGAAAAGGGCAGGGCCACTTTTATTGACTTCTCTCTAGGTCAATAATTATGAAAAAAAAATGCTGAAATTTGGTGTTTTCCAAAAATTATTTTAAGGATTTGATCATTTTGTTTGAAGTTTGGCAATTTTTTAACATTTATTAAAATTGATGCTTTTTATAGTCTGTGTGTTTTTTAGGGCTGTCAGTTTAACGTGTTAACTTAATTAATTAGTTATGAAAAAATAACGCAATTAAAATATTTTAACTATATTTTAAACATTATGTGTTTTTGCTCAATTTTGCAGAGAGCATATTACCTTTGAAGCCAAAAAAGCAGAACTGTTGCGCATCTCTGACCAACACAGCGGTGTTTAGTTTCTGAATGAATCTGCATTTTGAACAAATGGTGTGAATGATTCATTAAGACATTTACCGCCACCAGTCATTAAAGGGATACTCACCCTTATGTCATTTCAAACCTTTCTTTTGTGGAACATAAAAGAAAGTATTTTGAAGACTGTTGGTAACAAAGCTGTTTTGGTTACCAATGACTTTCATCGTATGAACAAAAAATACTGAGATGTTTCTCTAATTATCTTTTATGATCCATAGTTTACATTAGGCCATTACACCCTAAATGTATATGTGTAATAAACGTTATGCTGAATCAATAAAATATGTATTTCTAAAGCTACAATTTGTAATGTCTTACTTGCTACTTTCTCATTTAACACTAAAATAGCTTTAAATAATCTTTTGTGGCTATTTTCAGTCAAATTTATTTTTCGATTAATATGTGATTAATTAGATTAATTAATCAACACATCATGTAATTAATTAGATTAAACATTATTTATTTAAAATAAATTTTACTATTTATTTACTTTTTTATTATGATAATTATAATTTTATTATTAATAATTAATTAATTATTAATTTATTTTTTTGTTATTTCATTTTTAGTTTTAGTAATTTTAGAAGGTCAAATGAATCTAAGTTATGTTGTTTTGGTTAGCTGAAACAAAATATATTTTTTATTTTAAGATTTTATTTCAGTTAACATTTATTTTATTAATTTATCATATTTATTATTGTTATTTATTTTATAGACATTTTTAAGACTTTAGTTTCATTTAACTGTATCAACCCTGTAATTGATTAAATTCTTTAAAAAATCCTAAATTCTTGAAAAATGGTAAACAAGGTAGTTTCCTTTTAGTGCATAATGATTGTCTTCCAGCTGTATCACAGAAATGACTGATGTTTTAATATAGCTGTGAAGAGTCAATGTATTGTTTCAACATTTTCACAATCTGACTCATGTGTTCTGTCCTCCTACAGACGTTCTTCGTATTCTGCCCTTTGGCCTCTTGTCTCCTTGTTTTTGATCATTGTGTTTTCCCTCCTTCTCCTGTCCTCCTTTCTGCTGTCTTTCCCAACCAACTTCTTTCTTTAAAAACATTTACCCATTCGTGATAGCAAGTCAACTGCTGTAGCATCATACGCTCACGCACAGTCATGCGCACACATACGCTCTGTTGTTAAAATATTCAGTTTAAGACTTATTCACCTCTCCACACGTCTACACGCTGTCCCTCTCTTGGCGTGCTTAAAATAACTGAACCTTTGATGTCTAAGCTAATGTTCTAGATATGTACGAGGCTGAGACGATTGACTACTACAGTGCTGACAGAGAGGAGAGGTATTATGCAACACTTTATTGGAGTATCAAACGAATACAATTGGAAGTAAAGGGAAATGAGCGTGCGATATCTTCGCTGACCTGATTTTAGATAATCCACCTAGATAAAATTATGAATCGTCACCCCTAGGTCCTATTTTTGGCTGTTTTGTAACCAGTGTGCATTAGGTTTGATGATGCTAACTGCTAATCTATTAGCACTGTGAGTTTTTGTGTGTTGATGTGACAGCCGGCTTTGACGCCATCACAGTTTACAGTGAGAGGAAGCAGCCAAACTCTCCAGATGGGCACTTTCCAGTGACTTTGGCCTGCTGATTCACTTTCCACTTTGGTCGCCACTTCTGACTTCCAGTCAGTGTGGTTTTTTTTCACTGTGCTAATTTGCATGAGAGCTATAGCTGTACTGTAAAGGCGAGCATTTCATAATGCAGAATACAGGGCAAACATCAGAATCTGTATTACAACAAGTTAATGAGTTGTTAAGTACCCTTTGCGATAGTGTGGGAAATTTTTCAGCCCTATGGTTAATTTCAGTCTGCGGGCACAAAGAGGATAAATGACGCTGAGAGTTTTCGTAACGTGGCCACCATTATCTTCATTTCAATCATTAGCTCTCGCTTCATTGGGGAGCGGATTTCACTGCTGAATATTTTACACTTGCCTTTCTGTTCTCTCTCCCCTTTCATTTTCCCGGTCTGGTGCTTTCGTGCAGCTTCCCCGGTCTTCGATCTCTGAAGCTGATGCCTTTAGCACAGGACTTGTCCTTTCATTACACGCTTGCAACATGTCACTTCTCTAAAAACTTTCATCTGTAAAACAGAGTTTGGATTTCAAGTTCTGAAGTTGAATGCCTTTTGTATTTAGAATGTTTTTTTGCTAATATATTGGTGATTTTAATCAAACATATTTAAAATTCATACATTTGCCCTTGGAGTGGCAGACAGTCTGGATAAATCTGAGTGCAGCTGAGGAAATCTGGTGTATGAACTGAATTTGGCAGCCTGTTGACTGTCGTCTGTGTTTTCGGGTTATCCGTTTTCTGTTCACAGTAAAGTACCATGTTTAGGGCAGCTAAAAATATATATTTTCCATTTAATTACATCTTAATTTGAACCTCGATCTTGATTGATATACAGTATTGTTAAATATACAGTAAAATAAGTCAAGTGTTACCTGAGTTTGCATGATGAGATTCATAATTTCTTTCTACATAATGTGAAATGAGTTGTCTTGGCTGGCTGTATTCAATTATATACAGTTTTTAGCAAGAAATACAATTTAAAGTTGTGTTTATTATTATATGTGTAAAAAACAATCTACACTGACCAAAATTATCAATGCAACACTTTTGTTTTTGCCCCCATTTTTCATGAGCTGTACTCAAAGATCTAAGACTTTTTCTATGTACACAAAAGACGGACACAAATCGGTCTAAATCTGTGTTAGTGAGCACTTCTCCTTTGCTGAGATAATCCATCCACCTCACAGGTGTGGCATATCAAGATGCTGATTAGACAGCGTGATTATTGCACAGGTGTGCCTTAGGCTGGCCACAATAAAAAGGCCACTCTAAAATGTGCAGTTTTACTGTATTGGGGTAATCCAAAAACCAGTCAGTATCTGGTGTGACCACCATTTGCCTCACACTGTGCAACACATCTCCTTAGCATAGAGTTGATCAGGTTGTTCATTGTGGTCTGTGGAATGTTGGTCCACTCCTCTTCAATGGCTGTGTGAAGTTGCTGGATATTGACAGGAACTGAAACACGCTATCGTATACGCCAATCCAGAGCATCCCAAACATGCTCAATTGGTGACGTGTCTAATGAGTATGCTGACCATGCAAGAACTGGGAGGTTTTCACCTTCCAAGAATTGTGTACAGATCCTTGCAACATGGGGAAGTGCATTATCATGCTGCAACATGAGGTGATGGTCGTGGATGAATGGCACAACAGTGGGCCTCAGAATCTCTTCATGGTATCTCTGTGTATTCAAAATGCCATCAATAAAATGCACCTGTGTTCGTTGTCCATAACAAACACCTGCCCATACCATAACCCCACCGCCACCATGGGCCACTCAATCCACAACGACATCAACAAACCGCTCACCCACACGACGCCATACACGCTGTCTGCCATGTACGGTGAAAACCAGGATTCATCCGTGAAGAGAACACCTCTCCAAAGTGCCAGACGCCATCGAATGTGAGCATTTGCCCACTCAAGACGGCTACGATGACAAACTGCAGTCAGGTTGAGACCCCTATGAGGAAAACGAGCATGCAGATGCGCTTCCCTAAGACAGTTTCTGACAGTTTGTGTAGAAATTCTTTGGTTATGCAAACCGATTGTTGCAGCAGCTGTCCGGGTGGATGGTCTCAGACGATCTTGGAGGTGAAGATGCTGGATGTGGAGGTCCTGGGCTGGTGTGGTTACACGTGGTCTGCAGTTGGATGTACTGCCAAATTCTCTGAAACGCCTTTGGAGACAGCTTATGGTAGAGAAATGAATATTCATTTCACGAGCAACAGCTCTGGTAGATATTTAGACAAATTTGTGAACAATCTTTGAGAGAAATAGGCCTTTTGTGTACATAGAAAAAGTCTTATTTATTTGAGTTCAACTCATGGGGGCAAAAACAAAATTGTTGCGTTTATAATTTTGGTCAGTGTAGATAAAAATTAATAAAAATAAAACACATTGCATGTAAAATATTGTAATGTACCTTAGAAGGTACTTACAAGATTCACTGTATAATACAACATCAGCTGAGAGATAATTTCTTTGCCAAAATGCCAAAATGAATCAGAATTTTATATTAAAGAATCAGAGTCAAGACCTTGAGAATTTAAATCAAATTAGCTTGAAATCTGTACACATTTATGCACATTCCCATTTATTTTTAATTTTAATATTTCACATAGGCATCTCTACATTATTCCACTTTGCATAGATATTTTTGCAGTCTAAAAATAAAGGCTGTAAAAAATGAAGTGTCTACAGAACTTGAATGAATAAAACATAAGGCAATAGTTTGTATGCTTCTTTATCTAGTTTCTGAGAATTCATTTGCTTTTAACTCTTAAAAATAAAGATTCTTTATTGGCATTGATGAAGTTACATATTTGGAAGCGTTCCATTGTGCAAAAGGTTTTTTATAGTGGAAAAAGTTATTTGCATCAGGAAAAAATGGAAAAGAATTGATCACTGAAAGGTTCCTTGGGGAACCAAAAAATGGTTCTTTTAAAGAATTGAACACTGAATAGTTGTTTGGGGAACCAAAAAAAAAGGTTCTTTTAAAGAATTGATCACTGAGTAGTTTCTTACTAGTTCTTTTAAAGAATTGAACACTGAAAGGTTCTTTGGGGAACCAAAAAATGGTTCTTTTAAAGAATTGATCACTGAAAAGTTCTTTCTTTTTTATGACATCACTGCAAAAACATGCTTTTTGAACCTTTATTTTTAAGAGCGTAGTATTGTAAAGTTCTCATGATTTTAAATCTGCTATTAATGACCATACAAGAAACTGTAAGAAAATTAATCCTGGCATATAAGACAACCCATTTCGAAATGTGGCAACAAATTCAGCAACACTAGCCTAAGTAAAACTGGCAAATGGTCAGTACAGCCTTATTAATTATGTATGTCCCAGTACATGCACAGGGACACATTCACACACATTTCCCTGTTATTTTTAATTTTGGAACATATTTCCAGTTTTCCTGCATGGCACATTTCCAGAAGGCCAGCAAGATTTTCATTTGAAGTTTGGTCCCACTGGAAGTCCCTTAATATTTCATACATCTATTCCAGCCACTAACTAATTACCCCAGTACAGTGTCAAGCCCTACAGTACAGAGCGTGAGATGAAACTGTGCTTCAGGATGACTGAAGGGGGGATGGAGGAACGCATCACTGTACTTTGAGATTTGAGCTGGAGAGCTGTTGTGACGTGCACAAGATCTGCGGTTTGCTTTAGAAAGACATCACAGACATCTATACTCTCTTGCGTAAACTTTAGTGCAGTCATGTCGGATTTTTCTCTATAGATGCTTCATCTTTTTGAATGTTCCACATAAGCATCTCTACATCATTTCAGTTTGCACTGACACTTTCACAGTTTATGCTGTAAAAATGAGGTTTTAATAGAACGTAAATGAATAAAACATTCAAGGCAATAGTTTGCATGTCTTTATCTGAGTTGAATTCATTTGCTTTGGTATTTTAAGTAAATATCTTGACTGAATGTAATGTTAAGTTCTCATGATTTAAAATGAGTCAGAAATGATCATACAAGAAACTGTAAGAAAATTAATCCTGGCATACAAAACAACTCATTTCTAAATGCGCCAACAAAAAGAAGTAAACTGAAAAAAAAAACATACCATTGGTAAAAAGCATATCACTGGTATTTTTTATTATTATATAATGCATTATTTACTTGATCTATGAATCATTTGCAGTGTGCGAACTGAAGAGACTTGAAGTCAAAGCATTTAAAACAACAAGCACTGCACTGATGGCGAGCTGTTTTTCTCTTGGTACCATCCACTTAAATCATTTCAGGTGTTTTTTTTTTTCTCTCTCTCCTTCATCCTTCACTTTTAACCTTCTACTTTGTTCATTCCATCCCTTATCCCCGCTGTCTTCTCTGTTTCACTTGCTCGTTCTCTCTCTTTTTCCCTCCGATTCTCCCAGGAGCCCAACTGACCTAATTCTCCTCCGAAGACATGGCTGCACTCGCATGGGCGCGCAACGCTGTTTCTCACACTCATATCTTCTGTATCCCAGATTCACCTCACGTTATGAAAAAACAATATTTTTATTTCATCAGCTGCAGTAGTTTCAAGCAGTGTCCTCATTAAACTACCATGAAGCCATTTTTTAAAATTCACAGCAACTTTAGTGTTGGTGTTAGTAGCTTAAAAGTTTCGTGAGTTTACTTTCTCAGTGGACCCATTACTCTTGTTTGTTGTCAAGGTCTTCATTAGCTTGAAGACCCTTCTTATAGGAAGGTCTGATTAATGAAGATTAAAGCAGTGGTTCTAATTTGGTGGGCTACTCACAAACCAAAATGGGTCACAAGTCTGTTCTTATTGGATAGCAAAATAAATAGGCTTCCTAACTTTTAACCACATTTCCTATATCCCATTTTATTGATGCCAAACCGTGTCCAGCAGTCAAACTCCACACCAAGAGTTCCCAAAATAGTTTTTTTAACCCCTTTAGACATAAAAATATTTACTGAAAATGAGGAATCGCCCAATATTTCAGTAATTACATGACACATTCACATATTTATCGATATCTCCAACGTTGATTAACAGTCACATGACTTTTATTTTAAATTAACTATACAAATGGCTGCTGTGTGTATATAAAAAATATTATTTACTGTTGTTTTAATTACAATTCTTTTGTTGTAAAATTGATTATTTTATTTTACACCGCAGCTTACAATTCTAATATCTGTCTTACATTTCTACATTTCTTAGTTGAAAGGTGGTATGTCTCTTTTTAAATCAGTAGTTAAGCCATTTTATTTGATAAGAATGCAAAACAGTGCTACAGTGTTGTATTTTTACTGACAATATTTCTTCAATAAAGACGTCTTTTCTTTGTTTTGAATCAGAACAAGCGATGTCCAATTCGAGACTTAATGACTCTTTTGAATCTCTCATTTTCAATGAGTCGGTTAAATCTTTTTAAATCATTGAGTTCTATAGGGGAGGTTCCAACATAGGTGACTCACTCAGTTGAATCAGTTTGGCGGTTACTCCAAAATGCAAAGGGACGAACAGAAAACTCTTCGCGCGCTTACACAAGTTGCGCTCTCTATTATCCAGTACAGCCTGACTAGCTCATCTTGGCTATGTCTCCAGACACTGAATCACCATAGTCATACCTTGGTAGTTGTATGAGATTTAACGGAAGTAAGCGGAGTAAATATTAAAATGTTTACCTTCCAGTCCGAAGATAAAGCTGCTTTCAACGTCGAAGACAAATAAATGAACGAACATGTACTCAGGTGAGATGACAAAGTGGGCGGAAAACTAGTCATAGCACTCCATTAATATGACAAACTGCAGCCCAAAATACATTTTAAAGGCTTTTAGTGGGAGAATCATTGTGCGTTATGACAGATGTGCTTGTTTGTGGCGTGCAGGCTGTAATACTTAGTCTTATATTATGCATAACGATCCTAAATACTATTTAATGTTGGACTGTAGTCGAAGATGTATTGTCTTGACAGAATGCGGTGAAATAAGAATGGGTTATCACTTTGTCTCGTCAAAAAACAGTAGTGCACTTTACAGGGCTATATTATTATAAATTATATATCAATTTTTTAATCAAATGTAGCCTACATTCATGTCTCAGTCACATTTTCTTGGTTAAATGAACATTATGTTCACATCAGAAAAAGAGAGAAAAACAATTCTATTTTATATTTTTAAATGAACAATGTAATTAAAGTTTTATTTATTAAAGCCAAGAATGAATCTCATAAAGTTAGTATTTTTTAGTGTTAAGTATTTTACATTTATTCCAAAATAATAACTAAAGGCAGTAACAATTTAAACAATATATTTTATTTGTGAACTTATGTTCAGCTGTTCATTTTGATAGTTAGCGTCTAACTATTTCTGATTTTTTTCGGATCACCAGTCATTAAAGCTCTGCAAATATTGGTCACAGACACAAAGATTGACTTTAAAATTCACCAAGCTGATTACTCACTAAAAACTCCAACATATCATGTTTTCAAGTCTTATTTTGAAGTAACAAAGTGGTTATATCAAAGTGTGTGAGTTGTTATTTTTTAAAATTAGTCTTCCTTCCTCATTCAGACTGATTTGCGAACGTGGAACGTGCATGAACAAAAGAGGTGTTATTTACTGCATGAATTAATCACAGCCGAACATAACCAGTCATATCCAATCATATCCGAATCATATCTTTCAAATGACTTTCCCCCATTCATTACCCCCAACAAACCCTGTTAAAATTCAGTCGCCTCAATGGAGGCAACTATTTGAAAATCTGGAATCTGAGGGTACAAAAAATTTAAATACTGAGAAAAATGCCTTTAAAGTTGTCCAAATAAAGTTCTTACTAATTTATATTACTAATCAAAAAGTTTTGATATATTTACCATAGGAAGTTTACAAAATACCTTCATGGAACATGATCTTTACTTAATATCCTAATGATTTTTGACATAAAAGAACAATTTTGACCCATACAATGTTTTTGGCTATTGCTACTTAGCACTGGCTATATAATCTTTTTTTGTGAGATATATGTGGGCATAGTAATATTAATATGTATGCTAATTTATGGTAGGCTGCTATGTTGGTGTCTAATGCAAATCCAGGGTCCAAAAGTGGAATGAGTTGAGTATGGGTGAGTGTAAAAGTGTATAGCATGTGCAGATGTGTCACTTATATAGAAAATGAGCCTGAGGCTCATGCTACTGCAGATGCTCAGTTTACAGCTGCTGTACACTTGGATTTTGAGATCGTTCTAACTGTATGATGTAATTACATCTGACCTGCAAACTACTTTGTGGGTGTTTAAGGTATTTCTGCATTTCTTTTCATTTAATTAAAAAAAAAAATTGTGATTGTGACAAACAATGAATGACATAACAGTTTTTTAATTGGCTGTGTGCATAACAGATGCTCTCCATTTCTGTTGCCAAATTTGGCTTGTGTAACAACGTTCAGCACAAAGCCTTTGTCCATCGCTGATTTAAATCTGAAAATTGTATCATCCCAGGTTGTGTCCTTTGTTCGCTCTTCTCTTTATGTGTGTTCTTTCCACTTTCACATTTGCAAACACAGGCTGAGCAGGAAGAGGGGGAGCTGGGTAAATGAACAATGGTGTAAAGGATCAAAGCTTCATGAGAATAGAGCGATAAAGCGTGGAGACCGTTTAGAGTACGGTCATCAATTGGGGTTTGAGTGGAAAAAGAAAATACCACAGCTTCTGTAATGATTCATTTTACATGAAAATAATAAAGTAGTAGAGAGTGGAGTAGTGGAGGCATTTTTCAAACAGAATCTTGAACAGTCTGCAATGTTAGTTTAGCATCACAGCTGGTGAAAGAAAGTGCCAGAAGGATGTGTGTGTGTGTGTGTGTGTGTGTGTCTGCGTGTGTGAGTTGCAATGCATGTGAATGTCTATAGGTGAGGGTTGTGCATAATTTTACTTGCTCGTGTGCAATTATCAATCAACCTAAACATTATGCAGCAGAGAAGGTTCAATAATTATTGCATCATAAATTCTTCCTTTCCAACCACTGTTTTTATCAGGTGACAGGAATAGTTCAACCCAAAATGAAAACTTACTAACCCTCAGGCCATCCAAGATGTAAATGAGTTTGTTTCTTTATCATAACAGATTTGGAAAAATTAAAACAACATTATATCACTTGCTCACCAATGGATCTTCTGCAGTGAATGGGTGCCATCAGAATAAGAGTCCAAACAGCTAAAAGCATCACAATAATCCGCAACTAACCCACACTGCTATAGTCCATCAGTTAATGTCTTCTGAAGTGAAAAACTGCAGTAAAAAACAAATCCATCAAGGCATTGTAACTTTCTGGCATTTTTAAACATAAAAATGAAAAAGTCAATTTCCTGTTATCCTCTTAGAGTAAAATACATCAAAATACTGGACTGTTCTTGCTTGTAATCGGTACCTGATCTGTGCATATTTCTCTCCTGATTCAGACGAAAGAACTGTTTCACTGGAGGATATTATATGCAGTGTTAGTAGCTTAAAAGTTTGTTAAATAGCCTACATACTGATGTTTGTGAGTTTGTTAAATGCGCTGGTGTGTAAGGAAACCGTCAGTAATCCTTTCAATTAAAATCTGACGATGTATTTTATTCATATAGAACATGCAGTGGTTTATTGTTGAAAACATTTTAACTCTCATTCTGACGGCACCCATTCACCCTGATTGAAAATTTGAATGCAATATTTATATGAATTTAGTGTAATCACCTACAGTACATAAAAAAATAATCTAAACAATTTGTTCCCTGACATGTACGTAAATTTAGCATTTTTCTTCCATCTTAGCAACTCAAGGTGGAAGTACCACCTTCCTGTTTGTGCAGGTCTGCAAGCTGTTCCTTGCTGTAGGGTAACACATGCGGCCTTGCATAACGTTAGAAGCGTGTAGGTGAGGTTTATTTTTAAAGGAATGATCTGGGTTTAACAAGTTCAGTTTTTTCAACAGCATTTGTGGCATACTGTCGATTACCACAGACAATTTTTTACCCGTCCCTCAGCTTGTAAAATTGGTCTAAATTATTTTCACTGGTAATTGACAGTATGTCCACCAATGCTTCCGATAAAGCTTAACTTACACTCAACCAGAAACTTTCATTTAACAAGGTGCCCGATCGAATCAATCTGACCTTTATAGTTTGTGCGACACATTTCAGTGAGGTTTGTTTTGTGAATCTGTCGGAATGTAACGCAAGCTATGCAAAGAGGCTGTTATTGACTAAAACAACTATATTAGACCTGACAGCAAACCCACAACTCATAAGTAACCGTTGTTGCTCATGTCACATTTAAAATGGGCATTTACATAGATTCAAAAATAGCTCATTAAAATAAATATTTTGGGTAAAAACAGTTTAAGCACTGTCAACAGCATGTGTGGCAGGCTGTCAAATATCACAGAAAATAATTTAGAATTTTTTTTCCAGTTTATAAAAAAGTGTTTGTTACTCCAGTTAGAAATTGTGTAATAGTATTTATGAATCTTTTGAAGTTTTAGTCATTTCTATATAGTTTTAATTTATTTTTATTTCAGTTTAATTTTTAAAAATAATTGTAGTACTTCAAATTTGGATTTAACCAAAAAATGAAAATTCTGTAATTAATTACTTACCCTTATACTCTTTCAAACTCATAAAACCTTATATTTTTGAGCTTTCTGACCCTGCATAGACAGCAACACAACTACCACATTCAAGGGCCAGAAACATAATAAGGACATCTTTAAAATAGTTCATGTGACATCAGTGGTTCAACCATAATGTTTTGAAGCTACAAGAATACTTTTTGGGCTAGTTTTACTAAACAGGGCAAATTCCAAAACAGCGTTGATGGGCGTGGAAATTTCTGTGAATGATTTACTAAGAGCACACAAATTGAGGAAGTCCACTTCCAGAACAAAAATGTACAGATAATGTACTCACCCAATTGTCATCCAAGATGTTCATGTCTTTTTTTTTTCAGCCTTAAAGAAATTTTGTTTTTTGAGGAAAACATTTCAGGATTTTTCTCTATATAATGGAGTGATATGGTGCCCTGATTTTGAACTTCCAAAATGTAGTTTAAATGCGGCTTCAAACGATCCCAAGTGCAGTTGTAAATGATCCCAGCCGAGGAAGAAGGGTCTTATCTAGTGAAACAAAAAAATACAATTTAAATACTTTTTAATCTTAAACACTCATCTTGTCGCAATTGTATTTTCTTCCCTCAACTTCAAAAATCATTTCAAAATCATCCTACGTCACTGCAGAAGTACCAACCCAGTCTTTGCAAAGTGAACATGCAAAGATCAAGCACCCTCAAAAAAATGTAAAAGAGCAATATAAGATGCTGAAGTTGAGGGAGAACATGAGATGGGAATTTTTCGACATATCCTAACCGTCATGAACCGGGAAAAAACAGTTCAGACAGAGTGAGACAAGCGTTTGACATTAAAAAGTATATAAATTGTATTATTTTTATGAAAATAAACGATTGTTTCGCTAAATAAGACCCTTCTTCCTCAGCTAGGATTGTTTACAACCGCATTTGGGATCGTTTGAAGCCCCATTTAAACTGCATTTTGGAAGTTCAAACTCGGGGCACCATATCAGTCCATTATATGGAGAAAAATCCTGAAATGTTTCCCTCAAAAAACATAATTTCTTTACGGCTGAAGAAAGAAAGACACGAACATCTTGGATGACAAGGGGGTGAGTACATTATCTGTCAATGTTAGTTCTGGAAGTGGACTTCTCCTTTAAAGGACACAGATGCAACATCTCATTTACATATCAACCAACACAATATACCAAGCGCAGTGCAAATTAGTGCAGTCACAAATAAAGAATAAAGAAATAAAGAAGCCACAGTATGTTAAAAAGAACTGGAGGCCAAAAAATGAAGGGTTGAAAGAAGTTTTAATAGACCTGGTATTGCATGACCCCTAGTTGAGGGTTCCAAGTTGTCTTTTATTGCCTGAAGCAAATTAAAAATAACATGGTTCGGAAAATGTGTTCTTCTGGCATTCCAAATAAATTAATATGTGTGGGGAAAAAAATCCTATTTGCTCAACAACTCCCAACCGCTCAATGATTTATTTCCTCCTTTGTGTGACGCTAATCTGCAGTGATTGGTCTGATGACCCATTTTGTTGTGATTGGTCTACTGCGTGCAGCGCATGTCAGAAACGGAACTCTCATTACCATTACATTAAACACCCAAACAGCCATGGTATATATGTGTTAGCCCAGCGCAGAAACGTATTATTAAAGCACTGCCATTTTTACACCAACGTATTGCTCTATTCTTTATCATAACTCCAAGTAATAACAACGACCAGCATTCACTATTCATTGACACATTTCTAGATAATTGTGAGCGAACAGATATTGCTGTTAGCCAGTTAGCCAGAGACTTACAAGCTGCACGAAGCGAACACAACACATACAACTAAATACGTATTTTGCATGCTACAGAGTTCATGAGAGCAACAATTCTCGAAGGACTTTCAGAATAAAACTATAAATAATAATGTATAGAATAAAATATGTGTAGAATAAAAATGTCGCAATATTTGTGTTTTTCTTCCGTCAATCGCAAAGAAATTACTTTTTCTGAGGAAAATATTCCAGGATTTTTCTTCATTTAGTGGACTTCAGTGGTGCTCAACGGATTGAAGGTTAAAAATGCAGTTTCAATGGAGCTTCAGAGGGCTCTAAATGATCCCAGCCAAGGAATAAGGGTCTTATCTAGTGAAACAATTGGTCATTTTCTTAAAAAAAATATTTATACACTTTTAACCACAAATGCTCATCTTGTCTAGCTCTGTGATGCGCATGCGTACTCTGTGCACTTTGGTTCAAGATAGGGTATGTTGAAAAACTCCCATCTCATTTTCGCCTCCAAAAAACGTCCTACATCACTGTTTTACCTTTTTTTGTAAAGGGTGTTTGACCCTCCTTGCACGTTCACTTTGTAATCACTGGGTTGGTACTTCTGCAGCGATGTATGACGATGTTAAAGTTGGAGGAGAAAATGAGATGGGAGTTTTTTTCAGACATACCCTAACGGACTTACCTGACACGATGCTATCCACAGGAATCCACTACAGGGTTCAAGGTTTCCGGGGTCTGCGCGTACAATAAGGGGGCGGTCAATATGCTTGGGATTCATTTTAAAAATGACTTGTTTCAATGATTTGGAGTCGAATCTTTCTTTTGAGAGACAATAACTTCATTCACTTAGAACTGTGTTACACACTGCATGAAAGGATATTTTCAAAAATCCTTAATGGGGCACTTAAAGACATGCTTTTTTGGGTGTTAAATAATGGCGCAAATACCAGTAATTTGACGGCGTTAGTGATTCACAGACAGTGTTCTCGTGGCTTCATAACATTACGGTTGAACCACTGATGTCACAGGCCCGGCGTCAAAAGGGGGGGATTGGGGGGGCTGAGTCCCCCTTATGACGTCCTGAACCACCTACCACCCCCCACCACCCGCCTCTTCACCCCCGGAATACGATTTTAAACGCGAAAAGCTAAACCGAATGTGATTTCAGCCAAGGGGTACCTCTCCAATCTGATTTGTGCCACCTCAAATTCAGTTTGACCCACTCTAACCCCCCAAGACTGGTCGATTTTAACCATTAGATGCGGACGATCACTGGAGTATTTAAACTTTCACTGCTAAAATTCAAACGTGCTTTTGCACCTTTTCTGGCCCTGAGCCAGATAGACACACTCAGTGCTTTTAGCCTATATCACAGTTCAGTGTTTTCCAACCACATAAAAATAATGTTTCAGACATTTAAATTAATCACTAGCAAAAAAGACATTTGTTAAATAGCCTACATACTGATGTTTGTGAGTTTGTTAAATGCGCTGGTGTGTAAGGAAACCGTCAGTAATCCTTTCAATTAAAATCTGACGATGTATTTTATTCATATAGAACAAAGTTTTGAACAAAGATGGCGATAGAGAGGCTAGAAGTTCTGTTGTCAGCCATTAATGTTTAGTCAGGTGCTGTGTGATTGTTTCAGACTTCATAAAATGCATTACGATAAACTGTATTTTGCTTCAGACAAAACTGTGGAACAAAATGAAATGTCAAAACGCCACTGTTTTTGGTGCAGGAAGGCTTAACATTGTGAAAATAAATGAATAAAAAATGCATGATCTGACCCCATTATTACACTCATCCTGCTGAAATTTTGGATGTAGTGTCTGTGGGTGGTTTTAATTTCTGGGTTGCACAAATCCCCTTCTTACAAATATAATCATTATACTTTCAAGCCATCAGTGACCATGCGTCTGTATCGTGGCTGAAAGTGTGTGTGTAGGGCCGTTGTGTGTATGTTCACTTGAGTAAGCGCATCTCAGACCAAAACACTGAGCAACCCAAAGGTCTGTGCATAATGCTGAATTAAAGTCACAGTTAGTTGGTAAGCAAGTGTATCTTTTTCTCATTACGGCATTTAAGCGTGAGTTACCGCGCTGCCTTTCAGCGGTAATCCACTCAATGCTAATACATAATTCATAAACACTCGCAAGCGAATGCACGTTTACCCACCCAACTCTCTATCACAACCTGTTTTGTTCCTTTTTCTCGATCCATCGAATGTAAATCTGCCAATCCGTCAAATAAGAATGAGGTATTATATTTTATTCTTCTGCTATCCTTCCTGTGTTTGTACCGCCGCTTTGGACTATAGCTGTTCGTCACTCGTCAAATTGATTTTTGCTTCAGTCAATCGCCGCTTTTATCCGCAGGTGTCTATTGACCAAAGGTTACACACACCAGCTCCTGTTTTAGCTCCACTCTCTCCCCACTGGGAGATTTAAAGTATCTATAGCTGAAGAACAGCCTGTAGGAAGACAGAGAAAGGTAATGATGCGGATGTCTTGTATGTGGCCCTGGCTGTGCGAGACCCCAGGGACCTCATTTAGATTCTGCTAGGACACAGGCATCCGAGTTAAAAAAGCAGCACAACTGCTGAACGAAGGGTCTCATGAAGGGCCCTTTTACCGCAGCTGCCAGCATGCTTTAAAAACTCGTTATATCGCAAACCGGAGCAATAGCCGCATCTCCTGCTGTACCGAGACGGTCTTCTAGCTTTAAATGTCTTCGGTTATATTTGATTTTCGCTAATGGGTTTAATGGAACTTTTAAAAAATGTTGTTTTTTTTTGTCGCAAAGAAACGAGGCCCAAAGCAAAGCATTTGGCACGAGCATCATTTCATTGAAATCCATTCACAAGCCTTCATTTGCATTTGTTTTGGAGCTTGGTTTTATAATATGTCCATAATTCTGACAAAAAAAAGAAAAAGTACACCCGGCCTTCCTCCCGCAGACTGATGTTGTAAATTTACATTGGCGCACTGAGCTAAGTTTGCTTATTAAAAAGGCGGGTGTAAATTATTTTCTGCTCTGTTGTTGCTTGCAGACAGTTCAGTGATGAGGGAACTATGAACTATGTGGAGATCGCTGATTATAATTGGGCGGAGGGTTCGCTCATGCAGCGAGCAGGCAAATGGCTTAAAAAAGGAAATGCAACATTTGCATTGGCTTCTCAGAATACAGCAAGCAGCAGGAGTCCCTCATTATATTGTGGCAAAACCACAATGAAATCAATTTGTGTCATCATAGGTAATGATTCCACTTAATATTAAAGACAGTAGGAGCTGAGTGAAGACTCAGACTGGAAGACGAATGAAAGCTTTGATGGTTTCTGTCTTTCTAATGAATAAAATCTGTCCTCCTACTGTCTTGTTGTACCTGCGGTCTTTTAACACAATGAGTTCCTCTCCCCTGCCTACACGAGTCTTAAAATACCATTATGGATACTTTAACATTTCTTATGAATCATTGAACTGATTTTTACAGTACATTTGGAGATTTCGTCTTCTCTTCCCACTTGAGTATGATGAACACATCAGTGAGTTTTTTTTCTAGTTCCATGACACAGTTTTGGATCATATTTTTTTTTTCTGAATAGTTATAATAATTATTAAAATAACAATTTATTGGGCTGTCACAACACTAAATTTTAAAAAATCATCGACTGCAATTTGCCCTTATGCAGGCGTATCATTTATAAACCTATGCAAACAGGAGAATACATCAGTATCTTTCTCAGTATGCTGATTGTTCATCGTTGTTTCAAAATAAAAGCTCAAATCCTCACTTTACACGTTGATTTACACGTTTTGATGTCCACATATTCAGTAAATTACACGGGCTGCAGCATATATTGTGAAGAAATGTCCAAATATTAAAGATTAAGTGGACATTTGAATTAAATATTGTTTAGTCAATATTAAAGGATTAGATCATGTAGTAAAGTGTAAAAACAATTGTCAGTGCTGTTGGCGCCCTCTGCAGGCCTTTGATATAATGTATAATATATATTAGCTCTGTTGTTTATAATACAGTATATATTTTAACAGCTTTAAACCATATGACTACTTGCTTTTGATACTTCATTTGAGCTAATTATTGCCTTATTCCTATTATATATATTCCTATGTTCATTTTTTTTATTACCACAAAAAATTTATAATTCTCCAATTACTTAATTAATCGTCAGAATAATCATCCAATTACTCCATTACCAAAATAATTGTTAGTGACAGCTCTAAAAATTTACTTAAATAGTAGTCATAGATATGATTCCCAGGGAATGCCTATACTGTTAAAATTAGTATTTTGAATACAAGTCTTTATGCATACCAAATTCATTATAAAAAGTTACAAATATCAAAAGCAAATCACATGAAGTATCATTAAAAATGTAAATTATGTCAGCTGTTTCCATCACCCTGTTTTTATGCGCATTTAGAAGTATTGCATTAGAAACGAGTAAGGGAAACTCGATTAATTCACAAAAAAGTTTTTACACTCACTTGAGGTGGTTTTTGACTTGGAAAAAAAGGGTTAATGAAAATAATGGGAGATGGAAATACATTTGCTGTATACATTTCTCCTTGCACATCAAAAAAGTCATGAGATTTTGTGCTGTGGGACAGCATAACCTTACTAACCAATGGACCGATCTCATTGCACATCATTGGAAATGTTGTTATGGTCATTCTTAAGGGAGAAGTCCACTTCCAGATCAAAAATTGACAGATAATGTACTCACCCCTTGTCTCACCCCATGTCTTTCTTTCTCCAGTCGTAAAGAAATTGTGTCTTTTGAGGAAAACATTTCAGGATTTTTTTCCACATAGTGGACTTCTATGGTGCCCCAAGTTTGAACTTCCAAAATGTAGTTTAAATGCGGCTTCAAACGATCTCAAATGTGGTTGTAAACGATCCCAGCTGAGGAAGAAGGGTCTTATCTTGCGAAACGATCAGTTAGTTTCATAAAAATAATACAATTGATATACTTTTTAATGTCTGATGCTCGTCTTGTCTCACTCTGCCTGAACTGTTTTTTTTACCTGTTCATGACAGTTAGTGTATGTCGAAAACTTCCCATCTCATGTTCTCCCTCAACTTCAAAATTGTCCTATATCGCTGTTTTACCTTTTTTGTTGAGGGTGTTTGATCTTCTTTGCGTGTTCACTTTGCAAAGACTGGTTCGGGACTTCTGCAATGATGTAGGATGATTTTGAAATGATTTTTGAAGTTGAGGGAGAAAATACCCAACTGTCTTGAACCAGAATACACAGAGTTCAGGGAGAGCAAGACAAGATGAGCATATTAAAAAGTATTTAACTTGTATTTTTTTAATGAAAATAACCGATCGTTTCACTAGATAAGACCCTTCTTTTGCGGTTGGGATCATTTACAACCACATTTGGGATCGTTTCAAGCCGCATTTAAACTGCATTTTGGAAGTTCAAACTCGGGGCACCATATCAGTCCATCATATGGAGAAAAATCCTGAAATGTTTCCCTCAAAAAACATAATTTCTTTACGGCTGAAGAAAGAAAGACATGAACATTTTGGATGACAAGGGGGTGAGTAGATTATCTGTACATTTTTTTTCTGGAAGTGGACATCTCCTTTAAATGCTTGAGCAACATCGTTGAAGTATTTCTGTATAATTGCCTCCCAAAACTGTCTTTCACGACTGTGTTCCAAACAGCAGCATCCACCTTCAAAAGCAATGACCGCATTTATTATGTTTCGTCTGCTTGCTCTGAGGCACAAGTAATTTATTATACATAAAAAAATTATTATCTTCAGTGGCTTCTCCTAATTTTCTTTGTGATATATAGTGCCAGTTTATCAGGAAATGACGATTTTGTTCTCTTTGACTCGTTGGATGGAAATTAAGCTTATTTGCAAATATTTTATGCAAACCCAGCTATTGAGTCATTTTAAATCTGTATGACTGTTCTAAAAAAAAAACAATATTTGGAAAAATGTCTTTTGGGTATATTCAGAAAAGAGGTTGTTAAACCCCATTGTCTTTCATTTTATGGACACTTGAACCATTTCTTAAATTATCTTCTTTTTTCCCCCACAGACGTCAGGTTTGGACAAAATGAGAGTGAGTAAATGCTGAAAAAATATCCATTTATGGGTAAACCTCCCTGTTTTTTGACAGTGTAATCAGCCAGTCACAGTGACTTAACCATGTTTTCTGACCTTCAGTCCTCACCTCCCTCTATTGTACTGTTCATTATTATCTCATCAGATCTTGTCCTTCATGGAAAACACTCCTGCTAAACATTTGTGTATATCACAAATGGTGCATTCTCCCAGTTCTTTTCAATTTCTTCTCCTTCCTGTTTGTGTTCCCTGTGTCTTCACCTATGTGCAGTTAAGCTCAGGGATGAGGCACTTATTCTAGTCACGTACGTCATGTACAACCTACAGAAACTGGCAAAACCTACATCCATATCTTCGGCATCAGTCCTGGTCAATTCATAGCATTCCACCTGAAGGGTAACAGATTGATTTAATCCAGGCCTACACTGCCTTTCCTGTATGGAAGCTGTCCTTTTGCATCAGCTCCAGATTTCTAAGCCTCCCTCCTGAGGAGCAGACAGTTTGGATGAGCATCTTGTGTGTGAATGAGAGCCCTTCCCTCCTCCCTCACTGATCTGTGGAGCATCCAGCTGCTCCAAGCAGCAGCCCAGCTGGACTCACGCAGCCTGGGTGGGGTTAACACCGCCCCATTTACATTCATGCCAAAGTCCATTTCAAGAATTCGCTAGTGAAGTCAGAGATGTTATCGATTTTGAAGTTGGACCAAGGCACGGATGGGTAACTTAAAAATGAATCCAAGGCTGTGTTTACACTTGGTATTAACATCTGTCTCAGGTGATCTGTTCACAAGTGGTCAGACCAAAAGAGGTCAGCGTGTTTCTGCATGTTGATAAAGTAGAAAAAAGTCTAAAAAGTAAAAGTTGGGAAATGATATGTATCGGTACATTTTGACGTCAGGCAAACCGGAGAAATCTTGCATGTTTTAGCAGTAGAAAAAAAAACATTTTTAAGAATATTCTAGTCGCTTACTCTTTTTCAGGCAATTAAAAGTTTTAAGCTTTGAAACGACAAAAGATCCATGTAAAAGTATCATAAAAATCATCTGTATGACTCATGAACTATATTTTAAGTCCTCTGTAGTCATATGATGATTTTGTGTGAGGAACAGACTGAAATTGTCTTCAACAAATATCCACCCTAGTTCTCCAACGCATGCTCATGAGAGAAGTAGCAATATCCAATTTGTGAATTAATCATTCTTTTGAATTCCCAAAATGATTCAAAATGGTAGGAAGGTTGGGTAAATTAATTAGCATTTTTGGGCGAGTTATTGACCCCTTCTGATCTTCTTGTTTTAAACTATAATTTTTAATCAGAATTTCATAACTGTACACTCTAAAAAAAATGGTGCTAAATAGCACTATAAGTGGTTAATTGGCTTGTAATCATAGGGGAACCACATCAAGTGCTATATAGCACCTATATTTAAAGGTGCTACACAGCACCTTTGTCAAATGGTCCCATGTAGAACTATACAAGAAACCCCATTCTCCTCCTTATATTTTAGATATGTCACTCTTCTTTTATCTGTTTGCAGTGAATGGGAATTTACTACAATGGCAAAAGCTGTTTTGAATCATTTTTATGCTTTTCTAAGATCAAAAAGCCTTGGGCCCTGAAATATTTCTTTATAAGGAGGCCTTGGGGCCAAAAAGGTTGAGGAACCATGTTATCTTCAGGAAATGCACTGTATTTTATTGTAATTTTTTTTTAAATCCTTTCCCCAACTAAAAAAAGGACCAGATTTACTAACATCTTGCGCCAGCGCAACTGTGCTTTTATCGAATTGTGCTCTAAAGCTAATTTGCCCTGTGTAGTAAATCTGGTTGTAAAAGACAAAGGGCCTATTTACATCTGGTCACTTCATGCATTTCTCTGAATTGTTTAAATGTTTCCATTTACACACATAAATGTGTCGTCGCAAAATGGATGCTAATCCAGTCTTCAATTCCTCCGCTACGTGCAAATTTAATGGAGTTTACATCAACGAGAGCAACAAATAAGCACTGCTTTTTATTCATTATCAGCTAATTTCAAGATCAAAGACTGCAACAGGAGAGAGCGTGGCATCAGCACTACTTTTAATGACTGTACGTCATTCACGTTACATGATTTGATTGATTTTTACGTAGAAAGGTTGACGGCGCACCGCATTCAAAGAAATTAACATTCATGTTTTAATAACCGCTGAGCCACTTCAAAAACAAAACTAAAAATAAATAATCTTTGAGAGCAAGGGGGCCCCCTGGTGTTTCAGGGGAAACATTCCAGGATTTTTCTCCATATAGTTGACTTCAGTGGGGATAAATGGGTTAAACGTCCAAATTGCAGTTTTAATGCAGCTTCATAGGGCTTACACGATCCCAGCAAAAGGAATAAGTGTCTTATCTGGTGAAACAATTGGTCAGTTTAAAAAAAAAAAAAAAAATTATACACATTTTAACCACAATCATTTATCTTTATCCAGTTCGAAAATGTAAGGTAGGGTGAAAAATCTGACATCTTGTTCTACCCTTTTTGTAAAGGGGGTCTGACTTTATTTGCATGTTCACTTTGTAAACACTAGGTCGGTACTTCCTCCTACGTCACACGTACGTGGTTACGTAATGCGTGAGGTTGAGCTAGCGCAAGACAAGTATTTGTGGTGAAAATGGGCAATTGTATTGCTAGATAAGGCCCTTATTCCTCGGCTGGGATCATGTAGAGCTCTTTGAAACTGGAGTTTGGACCTTCAGCCTGTTCAAGTCCACTATATGGAGAAAAATCCTGAAATGTTTTCCTCAAAATTTCTTTTTGACTGAGGAAAGAGAGACATGAACATCTTAGATGACACAGGGGTGAGTAAATTATCAGGAAATTTTAATACTGGAGTAAACTGATCCTTTAACCACCCCAAAGAACCGCTGAAGAACCATACTGGGCTCTACAGGTTCTGTTGCAAGTGTAAATGGTGTCCTGTTTACATTTCCCATACAATGCTCTTGTTGACACCACATGAAAGTATACCCCAGCATGACATGTAATTGCAACAAAGAAGCTGAACTGAAGGCAGAATATTTGCTTTACTAATCGGATGAGTCTTTTCTCAATATTTTCACTACATCTGAGGCTTGAGCCGAGGCTCTGGCAAATATTGCGCCTAGCAGTGCCAAAATTCTGTTTCAGAACACCAAATGCATAATAAACCCAGCAGGATGATAATGATTATGGTGTTTGTCTGTGAGAGGTGGACATGAACGCAGGACTGCACACTATAATTTACCACCAGATTAAACAAGGGGAAGAAGGGAGGACATCAAACTTCTACACTCCATGCTGTGACTTTTGAACTTGTTGCTGTGCTGGATTGTGAGGCGGTGTGTGTATGTGTGTGGGTTTGGGTTCAGATGTGTTTGGAGAACAGCACAGCTCCTCTCATCCATCCTGTGGGATTGGATCTGGTGTTTAATGTGTGTGTCTCCAGAGATGAAGATTCATTGCTTTAATAAGAGCAGGAGAGAGAAGAGCGTAGCATTACAGAGAAGCGTCTTGGGGAAGGCTGATGGTTGAGGGTCTTGTGGTCTTTAATGATGGAGGGAGGCATCTGTTGCAAGCTAGTCTTTGTAGAAGGCACCCCTCAAGCCCTTTGTCGCTGCCTTGTCTTTGTCTTCGTATCTTTCTTGAACTCTGTCTCCGGTGGACGCGTTGTCTTCTGCGAGCTGGGAGAATGTTCGAATGCTAATTTTGGACCCAAGGATGGGTGTGTGTATGTAAGGGGTGGGCGTGTGCAAAAATAGCCGTTATGAATATGCATGGACCCCAATTAAAACGACATACATTTTTGCCAGAACTGATCTGAGAAATCACAAGCTCTCAGACAGTAATCTTTCATCCAACCGTGTCCTATAATGGAACATTAACAAAGTGTTCCCAACAAGATTGACTTTTTCCCGCAATGCAGAGAGAAGGATGTGCGGTTCAGCATGTGTTTAACGTGCACCTGAGTCCTGTAACGCAGGTCACGCAGGTCACACACTCGTATTGAGTGCAACTAATGAGCAAGAGCTGTCCAATGTGATCCGTCGTTCCAGTGCAAGGTTCCCATCAAAAAATGCGCATCACTACCCTAATGTAAGCATGTCACCTCATGTATTTGCATCTATATCCGGAGGGAATCCACGCTTGTTGTAAATATATCTTGTCAGCACGTTCACGCCATATGGAAAGAGTGTTAAAAAGTGTCTGTAGAAGGAAAGTAGCATCTCTGGCTTAAAACGTATAACACATATATTACATTACAGTTGGGCCACAGCTAGTCATCCCCAATGACTAGTCTTATTTATTTATATTTTTTCATTTAAAAATATTTAAAACTACACTGTTTGACTTTTGGCCCTCTGGTGGTTGAGGCATAAGACTACAAAACACTTGCTGAGGAACATTGTGTTGGGCATTACATGAGTTTTGGCTTTGCTATTCTATGTGGATAAATCTGACGGTTTGAGGGGCACAATTACGTACACAGTTACTGATGATCGCCTGATCAGTCACTAACATCAAAACTCTATAATTGAAAGAGACAGTTCACACAAAATCTGTCATTAATTACTCACCCTGATGTTGTTTCAAACCCGTAAGACCTTCGTTCATCTTTGGACTCTACTTTCATGAACATGCGTTGACTAACACGGAAGAGAAAAAATAGTTGAATAAAGTCATTATTTGTTTATTTTGTGTAAAAAAATTATTCTTGTAGCTTCATAAAATTAAGGTTGAACCGCTGATGTCACGTGGACTATTTTACCGATGTCCTTACTACCTTTCTGGGCCTTGAATGTGGCAGTTGCTTTACTGTCTATGCAGGGTCAGAAAGCTCTCAGATTTCATCAAAAATATCTTAATTTGTGTTCCGAAGATGAATGAAGGTCTTACGGGTTTGGAATGACATGGTGGTGAGTAATTCATGACAGAATTTTCATTTTTTGGGATAAGCTGCTGTCAATGCTGTCATTGTTCTGACATTGTTGAAATCAGTAGTTTAAAAATAATGTTTTAAAAGTTTGGCAATGCTAGACATAATGACTACTATTTATATCAGATAATGGTGGAAACTATGACTTGGCAAGGGTATTTGTAAGCAAACAGACCAAACTAGTAAGTGGTTTAGAGATTCAAATGGTTTGGCTTTAAGATACTTCAACTGCTTTATTTCTGTGGATATGACACATGACAACAAATGATAAAAGCATGCTGTTTCTTGATAAATCTGTTCTGACATAAAATATTAATAATTATTATAGGTTTACTGTTGCGATTTAGGGTAAGGCAAAAACAGTTTGGAAGATGGTTTATGTACTCGCTCATTATTTAAATTAGTGTACACTACCAGTCAAAAGTTTTTGAACAGTAAGATTTCTTTAAAGAAGTCTCTTCCGCTCACCAAGCCTGCATTTATTTGATCCAAAGTACAGCAAAAACAGTAAAATTATAAAATATTTTTACTATTTAAAATAACTGTTTTCTATTTGAATATATTTTAAAATGTAATTTATTCCTGTGATTTCAAAACTGATTTTTTAGCATCATTACTCCAGTCACACGATTCTTCAGAAATCATTCTAATATTCTGATCTGCAGCTTAAAAACATTAATTCTTGTTAATATTATGTTGAAAACAGCTGAGTAGAATTTGTTTAGGTTTCTTTGATGAATAAAAAGTTCAGAAGAAGCATTTATCTAAAATAGAAATCTTTAATAACATTGTAAATGTCGTCATCATCACTTTTGATCAATTTAAAGCATCCTTGCTAAATAAAAGTATTAATTTCTATAATAGTATAGTGTGTAATGATACAAACATTTTTATTTCAGATAAATGCTGATCTTTGGATCTTTCTATTCATCAAAGAATCCTGAAAAAATGTACTCATCTGTTTTACATATTAATAATAATAAAAAAATGTTTCTTGAACAGCAAAATCAACATATTAGAATGATTTCTAAAGGATCAAGTGACACTGAAGACTGGAGTTTAAAATATTTAAAATATATTCATATAAAAAGCAGTTATTTTAAATAGTAAACATATTCAAAATTTTACTGTTTTTCCTGTACTGTAGATAAAATAAATGTAGGCTTGGTGAGCAAAAGAGACTTCTTTAAAAACATTAAAAATCTTCCTGTTTAAAAACTTTTGACTAGTAGTGTATATTTAAATAAAAATTAGATAATACGTGTATTATTAATTAAATGTATTGTTATAGAAGTATTTATAATAATTAAAACATTCTTATAAAAATATTTAATTCTGCTTATTTATTTGTTTACAATTGTAATTTATTTTTAAACATTTACTAATTTAAAATTGTATTTTGCTGCTGCTTAACATAGTAAAAAACCCTCTTGCTAAAGGAGGATATAGAGTGGGATTTGGTCTGGGCCAAACTCAAACCCCACAAGCTCTTCAGTTCTTTTGTATTTCAGAAGCAACGCACTACCCTCTGTGCCACAGCTCTGACATAAGTGTTGCATTTTTAAGATAGCATGTCAAGTTAAAAATAGTTTCACTTTTTGAAACACATCTGCAGAGCCATGTGTTCTCTTTCATTCTGTTGTGCCCCATCTAGTTAAAATTGAACACAAGAAGACATCTCATGTAAAGGACCCTTAGGAAATATATCTGACTGTCAAGTGAAGCCGAAACCAGAATTTTGAAAATATCCCTACTTTTCATTTGCTTTGTTATGTTCTGTTCATGGGTGAGCATGTTTTTGTTATTTGTTGCAACCTGCGCGTGCAATATTACCAAGTCAAAATTTACAACACCACAACATTGTTCCCATCTTGAAATCATTTTAATTTAGACACAAGCCCTGTGACTAGTAACATGTATAGGGTTTCATATTTTATTGATTGAAATGTGGCAATGTTCCAACAGGCCTGTCACATACAAATCATTGTGGCACAATTTCATTTTAATTGACTGTTAGAGTTGTTTGTGTGGTACCAGAAGGTAGGTAACAGAAATAGCTATGCAAATATAACAAACATGATATCTCAGAAGTACGAGTAGGAACGCCATGTTGACTTTGCCGTTGGATGAACAGCTGTCGAGCACAAGCCTGGAAGTGCCTCGATGGGTTTAATTTCTTCACTTCCTTTTCTAAGCAGACAAAACAGAGATCAAAATATTCCAGTTCATCGCTTCATATCAGATATTCAGTGTGAAAGTCCTACACAATGTTCCGGTTATGTAATATTTCGCTTGTTCCCGACCTCTCCTACTGTATCCCGACCCCTCCCTTGCGTGGATCCATGTGAGGGATTAGGGATTAGGGGCAGGAGCCGGAGCTGGATTACACAGCTAACAGACCAGTGCTCTCTCCTCTGATAAAGATGCTGTCACTCCCATCACGCTCTTCCTCAGTGATACCATCAGTCTTGAAGATATTCTTTCTCTCTGCACAGACAAACATGTTCTCTCAACCATCTGTTGAATTATTTTCACTTCAGCATTATATTTCTGATGTTGTCATTGTGTGATACATCAGATAATTCTTCAGAATGTAACCCAAAAAGAGATTTCTGTTTCTTCTCGCAAATAAAGCAGCATTTGGGTCTTTTTCTATATGACACCTTTTCACAAATGAGATGCAGTTTTAGTACAAAGATGCAAATTGTGTTCTTCGGAGTGATAACTATTAATATAAACTGGTATCTATGCATGTATTATCTTGGGTATGGGTATACACTACCAGTTAAAAGTATTTGAACAGTAAGATTTTTTAATGTGTTTTAACGAAGCCTTTTCTGCTCACCAAGCCTGCATTTATTTGTTCCAAAGTACAGAAAAAGCAGCAAAATCTGAAATATATTTACTATTTAAAATAACTGTTTTCTATTTAAATATATTTTAAAATGTAATTTATTCTAGTGATTTCAAAGCTGAATTTTTAGCATCATTACGTCAGGTTTCAGTGTCACATGATCCTTCAGAAATCATTCTTATATGTTGATTTGCTGTTAAAGAAACATTTATTATTATTATTATCATAATCAATATTTAAAACAGTCCTTTTTCATCAGGATTTTTGATGAATAGAAAGATCCAAAGATCCGCATTTATCTGAAATAAAAAAGCTTTTGTAACATTATACACTTTACCATTCAAAAGGTAAAGTGTATAATGTCAATATGTATATTTACTGTAAATTAATCACAAGCGATGATAAAGAGATTAATAATGTTACAAAAGATTTCTATTTCAGATACATGCTGTTATTCTAACCTTTTTTATTCATCAAAGAAACCTGAAAAAATTCTACTCAGCTGTTTTCAATATATTAATAATAATAAATGTTTTTTGAGCAGAAAATCAGAATATTAGTATGATTTCTGAAGGATCATGTGACTGGAGTAATGATGCTAAAAATGTAGTTTTGAAATCACAGCAATAAATTACATTTTAAAATATATTCAAATAGAAAACAGTTATTTTAAATGGTAAAATATTTCAAAATTGTACTGTTTTTGCTGTACTTTGGATCAAACAAATGCAGGCTTGGTGAGCAGAAGATACTTTTTGAAAAGACATTAAAAATCTCACTGTTCAAAAACTTTTGACTGGTAGTGTAAGTTTATGTGTGTGCATGTGTTTGACAATTTTATGTAATGTTGCTTTTTCAATAAGAAGAAAAGCATGCAATCTAATATTTTTATGCAAGTATTATGCAAGTACAAATAGTTATATGAAAAATATAAGTTTATTATTAGCTAAAAACTTACATTTGGTCTCAAACTAGTAAATGACAGCTTAAAGGGATAGTTCATCCAAAAATGAAAATTCTGTCATTAATTACTCTCCCTCATGTCATTCCAAACCTGTAAGACCTTTGTTCATCTTCAAAACACAAATTAGGATATTTTTATGAAATCTGAGAGCCTTTTGACCAGGGGTGGTTTTAGGGTGAGTGGATATCTAGTGCTTAGCCCAAACGTCCTTCAGATAAAATGTTTAAAAGTTATATAGGTTAAGTGGCTTAATTTTTTTAAGGAACAAGTATAATTGAACACGCAGGGCTCTACATATATTTTTAAGAAGCTCCTGTATGCATGTAGACTGCACTTACAAATTGCATAAATAATATTATGAGATTAATGTTTTAAATATAAAATTTAGAACACAGAAATATGAAATGACCGAAAAAATAGAAAGACATTTTTAAATGTGAGATTCAAAAACGAAGTAAGACACTGTTTTTATGAATGGGTCAGTGAATCAGTGATTCACAAATGCGTTCAAAAAACGCAAATTCATTCAGTACAGAAACACCGCAGTGTGCAGAGAGGCACAACATTGCTTTGCTCAGAACTACAGCAAAAAGACAGTATTTTCTCTACGCTATAAATCCCTTCATAATAACTTATTTTGTATCGAATTGTTGCCCTGACACTTAGTCTTCCACTGACCATGCAAAATGCTGATGACAAGTTCAAGGCCCAGAAAGGTAGTAAGGACATCATTAAAATCGTCCATGTGACATCAGTGGTTCAACTGTAATTTTACAAAGCTAGGAGAATAAATTTATTCTGCAATTTATTCTCTTCCGTGTCAGTCTCATAGCTATATAAAATTAAGGTTGAACCACTGATGTCACATGGACTATTTTAACAATGTCCTTACTACCTCTCTTGCACTTGAACGTGTCAGTTGCGTTGCTGTCTACGCAGGCTCAGAAAGCTTTCGGATTCTATTATAATATCTTAATTTGTGTTCTGAATATATACAAAGGTCTTACAGGTTTGGAACGGCATGAGGGTGAGTAATTAATAACAGAATTTTCATTTTTGGGTGAACTATCCCTTTAATCTAGCCAAAATCCTGCAAACCTGTGACTTACAATCCTGTGATACATTTTCAGTTTTATTGTTAATAATGAAATCACACAAATCAGGATTTTAAGCTGCATTCAGACATGCCCTAAATTTTAAAAGGATTGAAAAACAACTGTAAAACCCATAGGAAATGAATGGGAAATAGCTCATATATTTAGTCAGACTTCCTTAAAAACATTTTCTGAGGCCTAAACATCTCCTTTTACTGACAGTTTGTTGAACATTAAAAAAATCTGAGTTTCTAAGACTTTCCAAATCTGTTTTGTACCCCTTGTTCCATTAAGTGCCCTATAATCAGTGGGCCTTATTCATTAAACACAAGCAGAATTAATTTCTGTGTAGCAAATTGTCAGATTCCATCCAATGGGTCGATTTATGAAGAAATGTTTCACAAGAATGTTTTACACAGAGATTGTTCTGCACATGTTGGATGAACAATTCCCAGTATCTCCAGTTGATGTTCCAAAAATGCTGTGTTTTAACAAAAAAAAAACTCTTTTCAGTCATGTTGAAACAGCATTCAGTAGCATTTCGCAATTTCTGTGTGGAACCTGTCATGGTGAGGCTAGTTTGTGAAGACACATGCTCCTCTAGAGTGAATGACATTAGTTTTATTGAGATTGATGGCTGTATGCGTATGTGTGCGCTTGTTCTCCTCTGGACAGGTGGATGCTGTCATGCCATTTGGGTGCCTTGCTCTGCGAGATGGGCGGACATACAACAGCCTGTCAGACATTACTGACAAATACGAGATTGGACAGGTCCTCAAGGCGTGAGTGTGCATAGATCTGCCATTATAGCCTTAAGAAAGCCAATCCATCAATTACAGACACGTGATCTCGTTAAACATTCATTTAAGATGCATTTCGCCCAATAGAGAGTTGTTTGTCACAGCAGTGTGCTTATTAAAAACAACCATAAGGAATATTTATTACAGCATAAAGCGCAGCATTCAGTATGATTTCTCTTTGCAGCAAAGAATTTTGCGAGCTGTGCCTGGTAAAGGAACGACAGACGGACAAGGTCTATGTGTGCAAGAAATTCCTCAAGAAGGATGGCAGGAAAGTGCGGAAGGCAGCCAAGAACGAGATCATGATCTTGAAAATGTACGTGGTGACTCAAAACATCAACAGATGATGTAGGGTTTTGTGAGAGTGCTGATCTGAGAGGACAAAGAGAAAATTTAAAGGGATAGTTCACCCAGAAATCAAAAATTCTGCCCTCGTGTCATTTCGAAACAAATTTCCTTTAAACTGTAGAAGGGTGAACTATTCCTTTAAGGATGCAGATGCTGTCTGTATCACACTTCGGGTGATTATTTCTGTCCTCTATCACTCTTTTTGAAGCACTTTTCTCTATTTAATGTGAGATAAAGAAGCTATTCAGCTTTTTGCTGTGATGTTTTTATTCCAGGGTCAAACACCCAAACATCCTGCAGCTGATTGATGCATTCGAGACCAGGAAAGAGTTCTTCATCATACAAGAGCTGTAAGTCTGACCTCCGTTTTGCCGTGATCAGTCATGTTCCCTTCCCAGTGTCATTCAGTAGGCCAAGGACAAATCTCTCTACTTCAGAACATCACTTCGGAAAATGCACTTCTTCTGTCTCCGCTCCTCATGCAAATATCCACATCTAGCCAGAGCTAAAATCTATTAAAACCCTGTCATCTGCTTTTGCATGAATGACATTGACATGCTATTAAAGCTATTAAGATTACAGTAATGAGTGACTAAAATAGAAAATGTAGTTTCTGGACATTTAATCATTTACTGTTTCCATTTGGATCTTAAATGAGAAGTCCACATCCAGAAGAAAAATTTACAGATAATTTACTCACCTTGTTGTCATCCAAGATGTTCATGTCTTTCTTTCTTCAGTCAATAAGAAATTGTTTCTTGAGGAAAACATTCCCAGATTTTTTCCATATAGTGGACTTCAATGGTGCTCACAAGTTTGAACTTCCAAAATCCCAGCCGAGGAACAAGGGTCTTATGTAGTGAAACGATCTGTCATTTTTTAAACAAATTGACAATTTATTTACTTTTTAACCTCAAAAACATTCATCTTGTCTCATTTCTGCAACGCGCATGCGCAGTCTGTGTAATCCGGTTCAATACAGTTAGGATATGTTGAAAAACTACCATCTTGTTTTCTTCTTCAACATCAAAATCGTCCTACATCGCTGTTTCATCTTTTTTTTGTAAAGGAAGTTTAATCTTCACTGCATGTTCACTTGCAGTGTTAACACTGGGTCGGTACTTCTGCAGCGATGTAGGATGATTTTGAAGATGGGAAAGAAAATGAGATGGGAGTATTTTGACATGCCCTAACTGTATTGACCATATTGAACTGTAAAAAAACAGAGTTCACGCAGATTTAGACAAGACGAGCATATGAGGTTAAATAGTATATAAATTGTCAATATGACCGATTGTTTTGCTAGATAAGACCCTTCTTCCTTGGATGGGATCAGAGCCATTTGAAGCTGCATTTAAACTGCATTTTTGAAGTTCAAACTTGGGGGCACCATAGAAGTCCACTATATGGAGAAAAATTCGGGAATGTTTTCCTCAGGAAACATAATTTCTTATCGACTGAAGAAAGTAAGACATGAACATCTTAGATGACAAGGGGGTGAGTAAATTATCTGTAAATTTTTATTCTGGAAGTGGACTTCTCCTTTAAAGGGGATATCGGATGCAAAATTCACTTTTACATGGTGTTTGCATATAAATGTGTCTTGGCAGTGTGTGGACACCACCACCCTACAATGATAAACATCCAATCACTTTTTTTATCCCCCAAAAACCTTTTAAAGTTGAGGCTCTTAATTATCAAGTTATTTAGATTTTCTGGCCAATAAGACATCATACTGCTGACCCCGCCCATAACTGCTGACAGACTGTCCTGTGTTAGCATATTTTCACCCTCAGCCAATTGTACGCTCAGAAGTTTACTTCCAGAACAAAAATTTACAGATAATGTACTAACCCCCTTGTCATCCAAGATGTTCATGCCTTTCTTTCTTAAGTCGTAAAGAAATTATGTTTTTTAATGAAAGCTTTTTAGGAATTATCTCCATATAGTGGACTTCAATGGTGCCCGTGAGTTTGAACATCCAAAATGCAGTTTCAGTGCAGCTTCAAAGGGCTCTATCCCAGCCAAAGAGTAAGGGTCTTATTTAGCAAAACGATCTGTCATTTATATACCTAACTAATTTTTAAACCTCAAATGCTTGTCATGTCTTGCTCTGTGATGCGCATGTAAACTCTGTGTAATGCGGGTCAATACAGTTAGGATAGGTCGAAAAACTCCCATCTCATTTTCTCCTCCAACTTCAAAATCATCCTGCATCTGTGTTTTACCTTTTTTTTGTAAAGGGCATTTGACCTTCTTTACATTTTCACATTGTAAACACTGGGTCGGTACTTCTGCAGCGATACAGGATTTTACAGTTAAAGGAGAAAATGAGATGGGAGTGAGTTGTTTTACCAACTATTGAGGAATTTTATCCAAAGTATTTTGCCAGCATTTCATGAAGACCCAAAAGAATCATACCAACTTGTGGAAAATGGGCATCTGATGTCTCCTTTAAAGGTCCTGTTATATTTATCTTGCAGGATGCTGGTTGCAAATCTAGCATTCTGCAAATAAATTGGTGGCAATTACACTGAATTAGAGATGCATATAGGTACAGAATTACATATAGAAAGCACATATAAAAGTAGTCCTACATATGTAATGTGATCTGGAAAAAAACAGATGTTGTGCTGGGACTTTTTTTAGGAAATTCTAAAAATAGGTTGAATGTCAAAATTTTTTGTCAAAATTAAGTTTTCCTTGAAATATTATTCTATAACATCTTGTCTATCATCTCTGAAAATGTCTTGGCAAAATTCACTTGCGATTTATTGCAGCAAGCAAAAATGACTGTCTTTCTCTTATGTTAAAGGAACACTCTACTTTTTTTGAAAATAGGCTCATTTTCCAACTCCCCTAGCGTTAAACAGTTGAGTTTTACCGTTTTCAAATCTATTCGGTGGCATTTTTAGCATAGCTTAGCATAGATCATTAAATCCGATTAGACCCTTTGCATCTCGCTCCGAAGACAGTTTGTTATATGCACAGTGCGCAAACAGTTGCGCAGCGCTGGCTTTTCTAAATGTAAAAGGTACACTACTCGTGCTATCTAAACATACAAGGGGTGATCAAAAGTTCAGAGACTATGCCCATGATAAACAATGGAAAACAGAAGTTAGTCTGTTTGTGTAATGATGCAGTATAGCGCTCCTGACTTGACAGACAGCTCTCGCTAAACCCGTGAACTGAAACTGAAACTGTCTTAAATTTTAAATCCGTTTTTCTCAAAATTCCATTTCTGAAAATCATAGCTATCAGCCAACTTAAGATAGCCATAACTTTTGTTACGTTCAACAGTTTTGGAAAGGGCTGCTTTCATATGATATCAAAACCTTAAAAACCTAAAATTTCACCACGTGTTGGGATTTCCTAGATCGCATCACATATTATGATATAATATGTTAACATCTACATTTTAAATAGAATTTCATATTTGCACAAGGCCACATTTAATCAGAGGTCCTGCGAATAATCCACCCACAGCTTAAGTGTAAATAAGCAACCTTACTGCTGATTAAATAGAAATTAAATAGGAATTAGCTCTACAAACATATTCAGATCTACCTCTGTTTGTGACAGGGCCACAGGTGGAGATGTGTTCGATTGGATCTTAGACCAGGGGAACTACACCGAGAGAGATGCCGCCAATGTGATCCGTCAGGTCTTAGAAGCAGTGGCCTACCTTCACTCCCTCAACATAGTCCACAGAAACTTAAAGGTGAGTTTGCAATATTAATATGATATTAATTATTAATCAATGAAAAGTACTTACGTGCAGTCAGTATGCGTTATTTATAATACAATAATGGAGTGCAACAATGTATGCATTAAGTGGAATGCAGCTGGGCTGATATATGTGATATATATCATCTGAAGCTGAATACATAAGCTCTCCATTGATATAAGATTTGTTAGGATAGGAAAATAATTATCGAAATACAACTATTTGAATATCTGGAATCTGGAATCTAAATATTGAGGAAATCACCTTTAAAGTTCTCAAAAAGAAGTTCTTAGCAATGCATAATACTAATCAAAAATTAAGTTTTGATATACGGTAGGAAATTTATAAAATATCTTCATGGAACATGATCTATACTTAACCTGATCATTATCCTGATGATTTTTAGCATTAAAGAAAAATCAATAATTTTGACCCATACAATGTATTTTTGGCTATTGTTATAAATATACGTATATATATATGTGGTCCAGGGTCACATTTGTACTTTAAACATAAACATATAAAACTGAAAAGATAGTTCATTTGTGATGCTGCCTTTCATTTTTGCACATTAATACAAAGAAACAGTCTGAATATGAGATCATAAGACTGTAACTCAGTGTTAACACGTGTTGATGTGTATGTTTGTGCTGGGGATGATTTTGTCCGCTGAGTATTAAATGATAATCAGTTATATTAATCAAACGCCTTGTCCTCTTTGACTCATAACACTGTACATCTGTAATATTGCAGGTGCTCCCTGTGGGTGTCATTAATGTTCAAAACAAATATGAAAGTAATAAACACTATTGCCACCTCCTGTGGTTCTAACGCTTCATGCTAAAGTCATTAAGGTTATGATGCTGTTTGTCATGAAACAAGATGTGTTTGTAGTGCCCTCTAGTGTACGGCAGCAACACGCTGTGCACAATATTAGCATCAGACATAGTCTGTTACATGTATATGTGGATCTCATTTGCTCAAAGCTCATTCTTGTCACTCATGCATAATTCTCCAGGGCGTTTTTAGATATAGCTTTGATGTTTTTTCTGTTGAAGCTTGTGCTTGAAATATCACAAACTGAGTGAGATTCATATATTATACATAGTAGGTTAGCTGTGTTTTCAGATTTATCTTCTAAAGACAAAACTCATTTTTCACATTGAGAGTGGGTGAAGGGTGTGTCCTGTCTGGTCTCTACTGGCCTGCTATAAGACGAATATCAACATTATTTGGGACACAGCGACCTCTTATTCAGTCATACTTTGGCTTAATGCCATGTCTTTCCTACTATCATTAGTGATATATTAAAGTATTGATTTTTTTTTGTTTCGTTTGGCCTTTTTCTGTCATTTCAGCTGGAGAACTTGATGTACTATAGAGAGAGTAACCACAACAAGGTCGTTTTGCGGGATTTCTACCTGTCCAGGTTTGAGAATGGCTCGATCACCGAGCCCTGCGGGACACCTGAGTACCTAGGTATTGATTTATCACATGATCTCTTTGTTTATCTATACTAGAATGTGAAGCACTAACCTTCACATCTGTTTCTCGTATTTCTTGTCAGCCCCTGAAGTGGTGGCTCGTCATCGCTATGGAAGACCAGTCGATTGTTGGGCGGTGGGGGTCATTATGTACATACTGTAAGTTGGTGTTGGATACACTCTGTTGAGATTCAGTTTGTTTGTCAGCGATTTTTTATTTTCTTTTTATGTTCTGTTGTTCGGTTTTCTGCTTTCTGAAAACTTAAAAATTAAAATTAAACCCAAAAATTTAAATTCTGTCAAAATTACTCACCCTCATGTTGTTCCAAACCTGTAAGACCTTCGTTCATCTTCAGAACACAAATAAAGATATTTTAAGATAATCTGAGAGCTTTCTGACTCTTCATAGACAGCTAGGGTCCTTCCACGTTCAAGGCCCAGAAAGGTACTACATCAGCAGCACTACACGCATGCATTGTTTACGTGCAGAGGAAAGGATGTGCATTATGGAGGCAGAGGGTGACTCAGGAGAGAAGAAATGTTAAATAAAGTTGTTCTTTTTGTTTTGTTTTGTTTTTTTTACGCACAAAAAGTATTAAAAAGTTGAAAAATTACAGTTGAAGCACAGATGTCACATGGACTATTTTATCAATATTCTTGGTATCTTGTGGAGCCTTGAAGATGGAAAGACCCATGTTGTCTATGGAGAGTCAGAAAGCTCTCGGATTTCATCAAAAATACCTTAATTTGTGTTCTAAAGATGAAAAAAGGTCTTATGGGTTTGGAACGACATGAGGGTGAGTAATTAATGACAGAATTTTCATTTTTCGGTGAACTGTCTCTTTAATTTTGAACATTTTTCACTTTTTCACTCAGTTTCAAAACGCACATTGTTCCAAAACATTTACCATTTATTTGCCTATAGTTTTACACAGTATCCGTATCTGTATTTAAAATGCTTGTGTAAATTCCTCTGGAATCCCATTTCTACCACTGAATAAAAAAAGGGTAATTGCAAGTTTTTGTCTTATAATTCTAATTTTTTTCTCACAATTGCAAAGTTAAATTGTTTCAATTGCAATTAAAAGTTTACATCTCACAATTCTTAATTTTTTCTCAGAATTGTGAGATATAAACTCGCAGTTGTGAGTTACAAAGTCAGTACTGTGTGATATAAACTCACATTTCTTAGGAATAAAGTCAGAATTTCCAGATATAAACTCACAATTCTGACTTTTTTCCCCAATTGCGAGTTAAGTCAGAATTGTGCGATATAAACTTGTAATTCTGAGAAATAAAGTCAGAATTTCGAGATATAAACTCACAATTCTGACTTTTTTCACCAATTGCGAGTGAAGTCAGAATTGTGTGATATAAACTTGTAATTCTGAGAAATAAAGTCAGAATTTCGAGATATAAACTCACAATTCTGACTTTTTTCACCAATTGCGAGTTAAGTCAGAATTGTGAGAATATAAACTTGCAATTCTGAGAACATAACAGTCTTTTTCCCCCCTTGGAATTGGACTTTATAGCTTGCAATCGCATCTTTTTATCTCACAATTCTGAATTGTGAGAAAAAAGTCATAATTGCAACATACAAACTCACATTTGCGAGAAAAAAATTAGAATTACCTTTTTTTTATTTATTTTTTTTTTTATTCAGTGGCATAAACAGGCTTCTATAAATCCCAGTAGATCTGCAGCATATACGTATTAATGGATTGAACACAACAGAATACAACATAATACAAATCATATAAATCTCATTTGTAGGTTGTCTGGAAATCCTCCGTTCTATGATGAAACTGAGGAGGAGAACACTGACATGCACAACCGGATAATCTTCTGCCGCATTGTTGCTGGAGAATTTGAATTTGATTCACCATACTGGGATGAAATTTCCCCTGCTGGTACTAATATCAGGATCTGATAAGTTCCTGATCTGATCAAAACTAGTAATAATTATAATGTTCTTTTTTATGTTTTTGATGCTTAATCTCAGACTCCCTTTAATGTCATACAGCAAAAGAGCTGGTCTGCAGACTTATGGAGGTGGACCCAATGCTGAGAATTACTGCACAAGACGCACTTTCGCATGCATGGTAAGACTATATACAAACAAACAAACTCAAACACAAATTTGCTTTTTTCAGAGACAACACATCAACTTAATGTTTTGAATCTTTGCCAGGATTGCTGGAAATGGGGCTTCAGAAAAGAATCTGAAGGAAGGAGTCTGTGCTCAATTTGAGAAAAACTTTGCAAAGGCCAAATGGCGGGTAAGAGGACTCTACTATCACACATGACAGTCATGTACAACTTGCCAGAAACCTCTAATGATTGTATTAATCACTCTTCTAAAAAACAGCACAATAAATAGTACGGCTGTGAGGGTAAATTGTTGCATCGCAAATCATGGAATGATTCCGAGATTTTCCGAATGCATCACAGTTCTCTCTGGAAATGATTCTGGGCTTAGTTTTTAACAGCAGATGCCACTCTAATCTAGTTTTTTAACCACACTCAAAAGCTCACAAAGAAAACTGCTGAAGAGCGCTTGTGCGTTCAGTTGAGTTATAGAATTGCACCTTGTCTCACAATGCTTTACGATGCAAGATTAATGTAAACACATCCCACTGTGAACACCCTTGTAATTCGCTTCAACCTTTTTGAACATCATGAATGATTATTGTAGGTTCAAGTGTGTGTAAGGAATAGAAAGCAAGCAGAGTATTGCAGTTTCTAAAACATGCAGTGCCATCTGCTGTTAAAAACAAAGCTTAGAATCGATTCGAGAAAGAATCGCGATGCATTCAGAAAATCTCAGAATCAATGCATAATCATTTCTCGATTCGCACTGCATCAAAACGATCTTCCCAGCCCTAATAAATAGTAGGATAATGGATAAGGACAGTAACTGTAAAGATAGTAATACCAAATAAAGCTGTTGTTTACTAAAGGTTCTGATGGTTATTACATTAACGTTTGCTTTTTCCTTGCATGTGATACCCAGGAGTTAAAGGTACTGTTGATATTCGCGGGGCAGCCCAGAGGCAGAGATTCTTTTCTCTGTATAACAATCTTTGACTTGGGCCCTCATATTTCCTTTAGCATCATACCTAGCGTACAATAATACATGGCTACTGTGTGTCATGGCCTGGCCTGATTTTTCAAGCAGTGATCATTCAGGAAATATGTAGTTCAAGTCTGATTGTTGGAAAGACTCTCGCTGTACTTAAGCCTCCCTGTATCTGCACACCAGTAACTAACAAATTTATCACTGCCCAGCTGGTCCCATGTGCATTCAGTCATATGCCGTCTGGCTTTTACTCACAGTGTCCTCAATATTCCAGTTTGAATTCCAGTTCATTCAGGCAAATCTCCAGATTAAATATTCATTGTAGTGTCACATGTATGTGTACGAACAGTTGTCCCTGTGTTTGTGTGTGTGCCAGGAAGGACCAAAGTGGTCCTTTTGAAAAGAGAGAGAGAGAGAGACGGCAAAGTGATTTGTCCTCAGATGACTTACCGTGGCCCTGATTCATTAATTCACATCATGCTTTTGTCGACACATACATACCAAAAACATTTCATGTAGATCAGCAACCAGTAACAAACACAAATGAGCCAAAATGGCGTAATTTTCAGCTGTAATTTGTACTTGTTAACATGCTAAAAAAAACTGCTGTTTCCATATGCTTAAAAAAAGAGACGCCTCCCCGAAAAATGCCCATCTCCAATGTGTTTGTCTCATGAAGCGATAGAGATGGAAAACCAAAGACTGCCACGCTGTTAACAATGCATTTCACCTCCATAGCAAAGAAGACCTCATGTTACTTTATGACTGACTAGGCACTAAGTGTTTGGTATTTCTTCATTTCACTTTCAGAAAGCGATTCGTGTTACCACATTCATGCAGCGACTCCGAGCCACTGACATGGGATCCTCTGATGGGGCAGTTGAAGGCCAGGGCGAAGGGGTCGGAGCGGATGGATTAGATGGCAAGGGGATACAAACAGACGTTTCAACTGCAAGCATGTCCCATGAGGTGTCCGTCGAAAACAGACCTGTGGAGAACCAAGAAGAGGAGAAACCAAGACACCTAAAAGCAGAAGAGAAAGAAGCAGATACCCTTGTCAAGTCAAACAGCTCTGTAAAAGTCCAAGCGCATGAGCCGAACAAGAAAGAGACTCCCGAAGGCACTTCTGAAAGAGCGAGCCAGAAACCAGCACCCAGCCAACCTATCAAGACCTCAGACAACCAAGAGAACAATGTCCCCAAGGATCCAGAGTCCACAACTGTTGGCAGCGTTGAGAAGAAATCACCTTTCCCCGACACTCCAAATCGACGCAAAATGGCCGCCAATCTCTCGATGGATCAAGGTTCATGTTCTGATGCCAAAACCAGTACCGTTTCAGCGGGAAAAGAGGCACCTCTTAAATCAGAAGACAAAAAAGACACAGTCCATGATATGGCCGCAGGTAGCTGGTGTCAAACACAGCTCCCAGAAGCAGTTGCAGAGAGGCCACCGGAAGTAGGGGCGACTTGCGAGGTCAATCCTAAGAACCGAGAGTTGAAGAAAGGGCGAGCGGACAAGGGTAGCCAGTCGGTGAAAAACATCCAGTGTACATATGCAGGATTGGGGTCTTCAACGGTATTTGAGCAGGAGCTCCAAGAGATGGTCCATGGTGCATCAGGGTACGGTAGCCCGTATTGTCCAACCTACTCTGTCGGACAGTACGGTGGTCTCGATCCCGCAAGTGGAGCCAGTGCGGATTGGCAAATGGATTGTGTGATTGAACAAATTGAGAAGCAGATGGCTGCTGTGTTGGAGAAGATCGAAGGGGATATGCCTTCGTTGCTGGAACAGATCAGCGACCATCCTGAGACCCTTCCGAGAGCAAAGAGTGCCAGCTCTTCGCCTTCACCCCGACCTCGCTCGTACCATCATTCGACCCCACCGCCCCTTCCCACCACACCTCGCCCTGCAATGCCGTCTCTACCACACCTGACTATCCCACCTCCTTCGTACCCACCACCTTCCCCACCCAGTCACATCCAGGGTCACAGCCATCCAACTATGGATGAGGGTAACAGTGATGGGCAGAAGTCTACAAAGCGGTCTGGCCAATCACCAAGGGGAAGTTTGTCAGGAAAAGGGATGTAAATATGCTAAAAAGAAGGGGAAAGTAGGTACGCCATGTAACATAAAAATCTTTGGGATATGGATCCATGAGTACAGCATAGTTTTGGGGCTGTACAGTGATCTTTGGGCTCCAATGCAATGAGCCTTGTTATTGATTGTATGTGACAGATAAGAAGCTTTTTTTAATGTGTACAGAGGAAGGTAACTGAGCAAACTGAAATAGGGGTACACTATTTTGTATTATTAGAGAAAACAGTTAAGGTTATCCCAATATAAATGGTTGTAAATGGTTCTGCTCTACGCTACAAAGTCATAGCAAACACTATTATGTTTCCTAACGATTTCAGAATTATAATGTAGAGTCTGTGGAGAGTTTGGATACAAGAGTTTATATATCCTGAATAATTCACCTTTAAAGAAACTTGTTTTCTTAAAACAAGTTAGTACCCTGCTTTGTTTTTTTTTTGTTCTTGTTTTTTTTTTTGAGAACCGCTGCACATTTGCTCTTCACCAGGTACTGACTTTGAAGGGTGTTATAATTTTTGTCACTTCATCCATCTTGGATTTTTGCTCTGAGATAGTGAAGTTGAAGCAGTGCATCTGTGTACTCTCATCAATCATTTACCTTCTGTAATATTTCCAATAAGACTATTTCATTTATCTTTCTTATTGTATATTCTCGCATTGTACAGCAGTTTCTATACGTCTCTGCCAAACATGACAGTCTTTCATTGATTGAGAATAATAATGCTCAGAGGGCGAGAATTGATCGTAACTTCGAGACTACTTTACAACTATATTCTCTTTCCTGGCCTTTTTTTCACTGTTGTATGTGTCCATCTATGTGTTTGTTTGATTCTCATTCTCTATTTTCTCAATTTATGATGCGTACTAGTATATCTTTACATTGTATAGTACTTTTGCTAATATATCCTAAAGTAAGCTCTAATGTCTATATGTAAAGTCCTCGCAAATGTCTGTGAATTGTAACTGTGGCTTCCACCTCCCTGATTATTATATAGATTTTGGTGATGTGAATATTATTCCAAGTTATTTTTTGCACTCTCTACACGACTATTTCAATAAAACTCAGATCAAACCATGTTGTTTTAAAGCCTTTTCTTTTGGCATGATCTGTATAAAATGATAATAGTAAAAAATACCGCAAAATAACATTGCATCAAATATGCTAAATTTGCTTAAAATACATTGTGAAAGGGCTCCACAGACACTTGCCAACTAACAAATTTGCAACCCTAAATTACAGATGATTACTTTGTTAATATAAGAAATTAGAACACTGACTGTTTTATTTTCACTTTTCTCAAGATTGTCTTTAGTCCATCAGTTTAATAAGCAGTCACTAGTTCATGCACTTCTTAGCACTTTCTTGTCAATCACAGATATACTACTATCCATGTTAATTCTTTAATGCAAGGATGCCTATGGGTGAAACTTTTGGTTCATTTGCAGCTAATAACGAGAAGAATAACAACGTGCAGTAAGCGGTAAAACTGTTTGCACTACAAGCCAGTGTGTTCATAATGAAGATAATACATTAAAATAACATGGTAAGACAAGCCGTTTTTTGTAAAGCTAAAAATAGCTGGACGTGGATGAGACCGGAAGCCAGATCCATAAAATTTACAAATGGCCACGTTGGCAAAAAAGGTGGATACTTGTACTCTGCTTATTTTTTCTAGTGAACAACACTTTCAACACATGCCTTCTAAATGCATTGTTACTGTCTGCTACAGTTACAATTAACTACTTTTTACTACAACACAATGTATTATACTTCAGGAGTTCCTTAGAGCTCCTATCCCATTACTTAAATCATTGTTTAACAGATTTCCCAATCTTTATATCATTTACCTTGGTGTCTACATACCCCTGTTTGCACAGTCTATTGTCTGTATTGTCAACATCCTGAAATCTGAGCTTTTTCTTAAGTTCTCAATGCCAAGAAAACCCTGTGTAAGCTTTGAAAATGACAAAAAGCCAGTTGACATGAAATACTTTTGAATCATGACATGCCACGCGGTGAAACGCTACAGCCATCTTAAATGATTTTATTTGCATTTTAAATGCATTATAGTTGGTTTGGTCAAATACCTGGATGCGCAGCCATATTGGAAATATGCTGATGTAAATAACAGCTGGATTGCACAGTTAATCTACTACTGAATATGTTCTTCTGCTGATTTATGCTGTCTAAACTACAATAAATAAATAAATAAATGTGTGGAAGCTGCTATAGAGAAGGACTTAGTAAGCAGGAAAGGGTGCAATATTTTGACGAACTAAAGTTAATAGGTGGTAAAGATACATAAAAGCAGTATTAATTAAGATATTAGCCTAATATTTCACCTACCTGACTGGAAATCATAAGATAAAAAATGAATGTTGTCAAGATTCTTGCCCTGGAAATCCTGGTTCAGTTTGGCCAACCACAAACGCCTTTTGTTCCTCAGACAGTTTCCTGCACTCTTCTTCTGGATTTGTTATAACATTTGGCAGCAAATAGCTCTCTAAATGTTTTTCCCAGTCCAGCTGATTCGTACAGCCCAAAACATGACAATAAGTGACCATTTTCAGCAACAATAATAAGCCAAATATGCGAGTTTCCTTCAGTTCAGTGGCCTTGTCTACGTTCAGTGCTGCCAGTATGGCCGACTGATGACGCGATTTTTATTACGCGCGTAGTTTTAATAATCTCATACTAATTTAAAGTCTTTGTTACTGGAGAATTTTCACTGTGTGACAATTTCAAACGAACCAGTAAACTGCTATCATTTCGAAATAGTACAATATACAATCTCGTATACCTGTTAATATAAATTTTAACTCGAAATATTGATGTGTATTAAAAAAAAAAAAACTCATGTTCTGCCTAAAAGCAACTTAACACTCATTTAAACGCATAAAAACGACATCTCCCAGGGTGCATCGCGCAACCCAAGCTTTGGACGAGTCTATTTTATAAATCAGTGGGGGGGATAGCAATGGTAAAATAATGGTTTCGACAAACTATATAAATTTTTTTCGTTATTACCCAATTGCGTTTATTGTAAAATAGTTTTCGGAACCATTAACATTTGACCACGGATGCATCTGATGTATATGACGGTTTAATATTACCACGAGCTTGTGTTATTTCCCTGTATCTTGAATAGTAGCACAGTCTCAACTCAAACTCTGCACATGTTGGTTCTACGCTCATGAACTGAAGAATACTTGCTGAACTGTTAACGGTGCAGGGAATAGCCGGTCAGGCAACCGTCCAGCCTCCCCTCACACTGGAAAGTCACGGAGCTCCCGCCACTTCCAGGGATAAAGTTACAGAAACGGTTTGATTTGACCTTTTTGTTGTTTATCTTTCGCCCGCGAGGTATTTCTGTATTCAGTACCGTGGAGAGGCCAAGTAATATCGGATGTGGTGAGTTCTGCATACTTATGTGCCTAGCTAATGCTAACTAGCTAACGTGTCCACAAGAACACAGTTACAGCTAGCCAAAGCCAAGTTTTTACCGCTGAAGTCAGCTAGCCAAGGCGCAACAAATTGCCTGTAAATTTCAACTGGCCACTTTGGAAACAACCAGCTAACGGCATGCGCGAGACAATGCGCTCCATGCGCGCATCACGAGCTGGGGATAAAAGAAACCAACTCATCCTTGCGGAAAAGTTGGCTAGTTCTCCCGTCATATGGTTCGGGTTATTTTTCAGAATTCCTTCATGCTCTGCAAGAAGGTTGAGCTAAGCTAACAAGCTTCGTTTTTGCAGGCTAACGTTGTCGCGAAACGTCCTCGCATCGTTTCCCAGAAAGCTAGCCTGGAAAGATAGCGAGATAATCTGACTGTCCACATATCTGCACAACTGCACAACAGTTTTTTAAAAGTACCTCATGATTCACCTAGGAAAAATAGACCAAATACTGAATCAAACTTGTCAAGCATGTGGGGTACCCGGTCATTGCTTTGCTTCTCCGCTTAGATCATCAAACCTCAACCTGTTTATGTAACCCTGTGCATTGTTAGCATCGATTTGCTAGAATGTAAACTGCAGCTTCTTCAAATCCCACGATCCCTCTTTAGTACGCATGCAACTTGCAGTGTGAAACTCATCTTAAGATGGTGTTTTGCAGCGAGCTAACTGGCTCACTCGGACTGTGAGGTTTTGACTATCAAGTGCAGGTGCGTGAGCGGCAGAATGATGCGATGCGTTGGGGGTTGTTGACATTATTTGTACCTGCTGTAAAGGTAACTCACACAGGGGACATTTGCTTCTTGTATGCACCATATGCGAGAATAAGCGGCCCACTTGGGCCTTTGTCACAAGTATCACCCCATCCCCCAACGCTTATTCCTCTCATTTACAAGAAAGCCCATGCCTAACCCCTCATTTTAGCAGTCAGAGGCACAGTTTTACATGGATTGTTGGTTTAGGGGAGGTAAACTGCTCTATGCAAATCAATGAGGGCTATTCTTCAGTGGTTATGGATGCATCAAAAGTGTGGTTGTTCTATGTTTGTTATGGCTTTGTAATATGCCACTGTTTATCCCCATCTGCATGGGTGAAATATTTTACTCAAATGGTTTATGTCAAGTATCAAGTCAAGTCTGTTCCTTAGTAAAATAGTTATGACCTACTTTACAGCGTCAGCTGTCAACTAGCAGGTTGTATGGCTTTCTTCATGTTTGCTAAGTGGAGTGAATAAGCGCAACATCTGCTTTAATGTTTTGGTACATGATGTCTATTAAGTTTTGAAATAAGCACTTTATTCCTCCATTCAGCCGTTGATAAATATTCTACAAATTTGCATGATTATTTATTGGAAAAAAGGTTTTGCATATCATAATGTACTGTAATCACTAGAATGCTGCTTGTTTGATATGACGGGAGATTATGCGGTTTCCTTTGACTAGTAATAAATATTGTGTTATTACCAAACTCATATGCACGTTTAGTTTTAGTTGTAAATAAATAATTTCTATGCATTGCTGTAGCCTAAAGTGCCACTGAGAGACATACATGACAATATCTTGCAAAAGTATATCTTTAAAAAAATTAGAATTGTAGACTGAATGCATAAACATTTTCAATCCACAACAAGATTATAATGAGGCTGTAATTGTACTTTGTTTTCATATATCTATAGCATGTAAATATCAAGGGATATTAAATATATCAGAAAGCATATGTGACCCTGGACCACAAAACCAGTCAAGACCAGGGTCAATTATTTATTTATTTATTTAGTATAAATAAGCTTTCCATTGCTGTATGGTTTGTTAGGATAGGGCAATATTCGGCAGAGATACAACTATTTGAAAATTTGTAAATCTGAGTATGCGCACAAAAAAATAAAATAAAAATAAAATTCAAAATATTAAGAAAACTGCCTTTAAAGTTGTCCAAATGAAGTTCTTAGCAATAGATAATTTTGACCCATACAATGTATTGTTAGCAATTGCTACAAATATACCCGTGCTACTTATGACTGGTTTTGTGGTCCACGTATAGTTTTTTTCCGACACATTAGGGCTCAATATATACGTTATATTTTTCCTTAAAGCATTGCTTTAAGTATCATTCGTACCTCATATGTAAATTGTTCAGGACATAAAACCATTTAAAGGGAAAGTTCATACAAAATAAAAACTGTCATTATTTTCTCACCCTTCACACCGTTCCAGAATTGTTTGCATTTGTTTGTGTGTAACACACAAGATATTTTGAAGAACTTTTTGGTTACCATTGACAGACATTGAATGTACAAAAGACACTGACACAGTTTTTAACATATCTGTTATGTTGCATAATCTCATGAGGTGGAAGTAAATTATGGCAATTTTCATTTTTGGCGAGCTATCCTTCTACAGCATGGCTTCAGTTCTTTATGCACAGCCTCCTGACAATGGATAACGTGGTTCAGTTCAATATGCACAACTGAATATCACTTACAAAAGCCTGAAGTCCCGGCATATGCAGAAGTGGGTGGGCTTTCCGTAAAGTCATAGGTAGGGCAGCCAATGGGCGACTGCCGAGGATTGCAGCAGTCTCGGCCAGACCACCTTTTCCTGTTCCTCTTTATCCGAGCAGCTCCGCCCCTGTGCCACAGCTGCCATTTTGGTTTTGTTCCGTTCGCTGAAACAAAACCAGAAACGCGATACAGGCAGGCAGCAGACTGAACGACACAGTGACTCGGCAGGATAGTGAAGGGGGCTTTTCTCACAGCATCTCGCCCAGCGCTATTCGTGCTGTTGCTGTCCGTTTTCTCCTCGCATCTACATCAGCCTGCAATCCGCACCATCCAAGTTAGTTTCACACGAGGAGCGGTTTGCTGACACTGAGAGTGGACTGAGAAGGATTATTGGTAAGAGGCGAACCATTGCACTCTGCGCTAACTCAGTGCAACCAGCTGTCCGCCCGAATAGCCCAAATTTCCCCGCCTGAGCTCGTCTAGGCTTGTATAATTATGCGCTGGGTGATCGGCATGGATCAGATCGTTGTGTTTGTACAGGCGCCGAGTTCTTTCATTCACTGCTTAGCATGCGAACTTGGGACTGTAGTGAACTAGGCCGCAGGCTCAGTAAACTGCCTGCACCAACTATTACAAAGCATGTAGCAGGCTAGCAAGCTAGGTGTCTCAGAATCCCCTCGTGTTCCCTGCTAAGTTAAATTTGTCAAATCTGATTAGCGGCACACGACCTGTTTCGCGTGTCTGGTTAATTTACCATTTGATGTTTTGACGTAACCTTACTGCGGATGATTTGTATGTGTATGTGTGTGTGTGTTTCGTCGAAACGGAAGTGAATATCTGAAATTTGCAAAGCAGGTGTAACCGTTAGTCTTTAACAGATAATTAAGATCATGCTATTTTTGCTTATGTCACGCACAGATTTATTCATGTTTCGGTTTCGCTGGGGTGGGCACCTCAATCTACTCATGTTGTAGTCTTAAACTTAGCCAACCTGTATTCTGGTTTTATTAAACAAAATTGAAATTCAGCAAACCCTCTCGTGTTGTTCTAAACACGTATGACTGACTTTTTTTCATCCGTGGAACGAAAAGTTGTTGTCAGGCAGAATGACAGCCTTAGTCATTGTGTGGAAAAAAATGAAAGTGAATGGTGGAAGAGGCTGTCATTTTCTGCCTGACAACTCTTTTAATGTAACGCAGGGGTCACCATACAGGTTCAGAACAACACGAGAGTGAGGAAATGCTTGGCGTTTCTCATTTTTGTGAACTAGCCGTTAAATGACGAGAGTTCTATTTGGAACGGAACGATTGTATGCGGAATTTCCGCTCGAGTTTGTACTCGTTCTAGAAGCTACTCTCGTTTTAGGGCCGTAGAACTCTCTGTAACTAATGAGCGTTAAGTTTCATTTCATTGAAACAAGTCGTCTTCCTCCTGTTTCTTACAGCATATTTTAGTGAATGACGTAAATGTTGAACTCCGCGTTATATTTGGTCACTCCGTGCCTTATTAATGAGATGTCTTAACATGATACATGGAATATAAATGGATTTGAGTTTGTGTTGTGGAAACGCTGCATGGAACCGGTCTTGGGATGTGACATTCACTGCAGTTTCGTTTTAATGAATCAGCGGTTTTGTTAAGGGAGAATGGGTGAGATGCACGAACCGTTCACCATAAACACAACGCTTCTGTCCGTGGGCTATTTATAGCCAAAGCGCTTCATCTTGCGGCAGAAATCAGGCTCTCCTTGTGCTGTGGAAAGACAAGCCGTATTGTTTATATTCCACAAATAGGTGATGTGAATGTAGTTTGGTGGATATTAAATTTATTCTTAGTATAAACCTATTAAATGCACATTTTTGCGAAATACGATTAGTCTAATAATAACTACCCTTGGTTTTATAGACTGGAGTTTCATTGTGTCCTTTAGAATGATGCTGACTTCACTGCATTGCTGGTACAATTGATTTTTTTTTCTTTATTTTTTTTTCTTTTACACTTAAAGGAACTGTCCAGTGCTGAAATAATCATTTATGTATATAATGTCATATTCAACATTCTTCCAAATGCAGATTATACTTTGTTTTACACAGATTATCAGTTGTGTTATTTTTTTCCATGTTGGCTGTATACCAAGATTTTAAAGCATATTTGTTCAATAATGAATAAAGTGCAATTAGTAGAGCTATTTTTGTCTAGGTGCTTGCACGTTAAATAATGTATTCGAACCGTCTGGAAGTGCTATTATTGTTCATTTGCATCACTGCTTTCTATTTGTTTGTGGAAATAACACATGAGCTTTTGCCAAGTTTCAGAGCAAATAGCCTGAAAATGCTTTTAAGCCTCCACTAAGATGGTAATTGCTCTGTTTCATTTGGGAAACTGATTCCACCAAATTTAAGTGACCTAATAATGTTTAGGCACTGTGAATTCATAATATCCACTTTAAAAATACAGGAGTTGAGTTATCGTTCTTCTCTTCTAGATGTCCAGCTCGCCGCTGTCCAAGAAGCGTCGCGTGTCAGGATCAGAGACGAAGACGGGATCCCACTGCTCCTCCTCTAACTCTGTCAGAACCGAACTGTCTCACACACCAGCTAACGTAGGTTCAAGTCCAGCTTTTTAAAAATGACTTGTTCGCATATACACTATACATAATTTTTTTCACCAAACCTAAATTTATTTGATCCAAAATACAGCAAAAGCAGTAATATTGTGAAATATTTTTACTGTTTAAAATAACTGCTTTCTGTTTAAATATATTTTAAAATGTAATTCATTCCTGTATTCAAAGCTAAATTTTCCAGCATCATCAAGTTTCTTTCGGTGTCACATGATCCTTAAGAAATCATTTTACTATGCTGATTTGCTGTTCAAGAAAAATTATTTTTATCAATATTTAAAACAGTTGAGTACATCGTTTCATGATTGTTTAATGGATAGAAAAGATCAGCATTTATCTGAAATAAATTATAGAAATTAATACTTTTATTTAGCAAGGATGCTTTAAATTGATCAAAAGTGATGAAACGTATATATAATGTTACAAAAAGTGTTCTATTTTCATATAAACGCTGTTCTTCTGAACTTTCTATTCATCACAGGAACCTGGAAAAATTCTACTCGGCTGTTTTCAACAACAGCAATAATAATAATAAATGTTTTTTTTTGAGCTGACTGGAGTAATGATGCTAAAAATTCAGCTATGAAATCACAGGAATAAATTACATTTACAGTTACAATAGCAACCAGTTATTTTAAATAGTAAAAATATTCAAAATGTAATGTTTTTTGCTGTGCTTTGGGTCAAATAAATGCAGACTTGGTTATCAGATGTCTTTAAAAAAACATTAAAAATCTCACTGTTCAAAAACTTTTGATTGGTATTTTAATTGAGACATATAGGTAATCTAAAGTGGTATGTTTAGTCACATATTTTGTGATTATAATCTTCATTCTTTACTGTTCCTGGCTGTTGAAAGGCAGCCATTTTCATAAGTTATGCTTTTCTATTTATAGTCTGTTAACTGTGGTTTTGGTCTCTGCAGGGCATGGCTAAGAATGGAAATGATGCTGAGATCGACGAGGGCTTGTACTCCAGACAGCTGTAAGTTTGGCCTTCATTTTGGTTTGATGTATCCTTAGAACACTCTTTTTGAGCAGTTAAGAGATCAGGTGAGTAGTTGTTAAATTTAGTACATGTTTCTCAGGTACGTACTGGGCCATGATGCTATGAAGCGCATGCAGAGCTCTAATGTTCTGATCTCGGGCCTGCGAGGTTTGGGTGTAGAGATAGCCAAGAATGTCATTCTGGGCGGAGTCAAGAGTGTCACCCTGCACGACCAGGGCGTGGCTGAGTGGAAGGACCTTTCATCACAGGTCAGTGGGTGTTCGTGAGTCATAACTAAAAGTGTGTGTTAATGCAAAACACTGCGCTGTAGCTAATTTTGTGCAATGCAAAGAGGCTGTCTATTCAGTGGACTATAAATAAGATTTTTAGGAAGATTGAAACATAGTATGATGTTAATAGTGTTTGTTACATGTCTCAGTTTTATCTGCGTGAGGAGGATCTTGGGAAGAACCGTGCAGATGTCAGTCAGCCTCGCCTGGCAGAACTCAACAGCTATGTGCCTGTAACCTCCTACACTGGCGCCCTCACCAACGAATACCTGACCAAGTTTCAGGTACTGCCGTTATAAACTATGCACCCATCAGCTCAACATGTGAACTAAATCATACTAGCATTAAAAGAGTTGACTAACAGGCATTTGTTTGACCAGGTTGTTGTGCTCACCAACTCCAGCCTCGATGAGCAGATACGCATGGGTGACTTCTGCCATAGTAACGGCATTAAGTTGATCGTTGCAGACACTCGTGGACTGTTTGGGTAGAATACCTTTTTATTGTTTTGTTTTAAGTTATTAAGGTTTCTTGGTATTGTTTTTCCTAATGTACGTTCTGTGTTTCAATAGGCAACTGTTCTGTGATTTTGGGGAGGACATGACTGTGTTTGACACCAATGGAGAGCAGCCACTGAGCGCCATGATCTCAATGATCACAAAGGTAAAAACCGTCAAATGGACTGGACAAAATTATACTGTGTAATCTTGTTTATTGCAGTCAGAAAGAGTAAAGTGTCACATTTGTTAAACTTCTGGCTGTCTGAACCTTTTGCTCTTTATTGTGTGTGAAAAGGACAGTGCTGGTGTGGTTACGTGTCTGGATGAAGCACGGCATGGATTTGAGAGCGGAGATTTTGTTACTTTCACAGAAGTGCAGGGCATGACAGAGCTCAACGGCTGTGAACCAATAGAGATCAAGTCACTGGGTGAGTTATTGTAGGTTTTCTGACTAAAACAAACCCAGAAACCACCCCATCCAGTGTTAGCCCAGGGACCTACAGATAAAAAAAAAACATGCTAGAACAGTGGTTCTCATCCTTTTTGACACCAATAAGTAAATTATTAAATGTCAGAATTCCAGGAGATTTAATTGTTTTTGCCATCCCAATATTTTACATTTGTCCCCTATACAACATTTTAGCATTCAAAATAACTAGATAAATGCATATTTGTTATAAAAATGCATAACGTTTTAAGATTTTATTCATGTTTGTGACCTTTTTAGGACTAGAAATCTAGACTATATCACTTTTCCAGACATTGGGAACACTGGTTCTTCAAAGAAGAAAATTAACAGTTGTTCAGGGGTGAATTAAAGGCACAGTTCACCGATAAATGAGAATTGTTATTATTTACTCACCCTCATGTTGCTCCATAAGACCTTTGTTCATCTTTGGAGCACAAATTAAGATATTTTAGATTAAATCCAAAATCTTTCTAACCCTGCATAGATGGCAACGCAACTGACATGTTCAAGACCTGTAAAGGTAGTAATGACATGATTAAATTAGTCCATGTGACATCTGTGGTTTAACCGTAATGATATGAAGCTCCAAGAATATTTTTGTGCACAAAGAAAACAAAAATAGTGTCTTTAAATTTCTGCTCACACACTTACAGTGTCAGTCATAAGTTACAGACAAACTTTGCTTGTGACATCTTCCTCACTGTGTGTCAAGGCAGTTCACATATTTGTCTTCACCTTGGCAAATATATATCGGTTTCAGATGTCTGGAACATTTTGACTATTTATGGTTGTTTACGGCTGTTTGACAGGTTTTACTGCTGTGTCAACCTACTTTTTAACATGCAACCGGATCAGCATAGGGCAATAAATGTCAATCACTTTGGCTACGGATCACTTTAGTCAACTGCCTTTGTCCTAAAGGAACGGGAAGGTGGAAATAAGTTTCTGTAATCATAAGACAAAGCACTGAACTTGTGTTACTGTTTAAAGAGGTACTGATAAATGTACACCGTTGATAAATGTACAGACTGTTCTGTGATTGTGATGTCCTCTGTTGTCAGGTCCTTACACCTTCAGCATCTGTGACACCAGCTCATTCTCGGACTATGTGAGAGGTGGTATTGTCACACAAGTGAAGATGCCCAAGACAGTTGCCTTTGTAAGTTGACGCCCACGCTGAGGCCTACATTATATAAAGCATGTAAAGTGAATAAGTGGATTACATATGCACACTTCTTTCTTTGTACAATTCAGAAATCCCTGTCCTCTTCCATGGCCGAACCGGAGTTCATGCTGACTGATTTTGCCAAATTTGATCGTCCAGGCCAACTGCACGTGGGCTTTCAGGCGCTGCATGCATTTGAGAAGAAGCACAGTCGTCTACCGAAGCCATGGAGTCAGGTGAACACTTCAGCTAGTTGTTAGATTTATGCATGGGGTCCAATCCACTTTCAGGCTATTCTGGCCAAGACCTGCTAGAAATGTAATGCCTTGATCATTACACAGTGTTCTGTTTAATGGCATGTGAATGCTGAGCTGTGGACATCAGTCTCAGTGACTCAGCAATGATCTTATTCTCCTTCCGTCCTGCTGCAGTCGGATGCGGATGAGCTTATGGCTCTGGCTGAGGAAGTAAATGCTGCGCAAACCGGATCTGCCAAGCAAGAGCAGCTGGACCAGGCGGTCATCAAAAAACTGTCCTGCGTGGCTGCTGGAGACCTGGCACCCATCAATGCCTTTATTGGTGGGCTTGCTGCCCAGGAGGTTATGAAGGTAATACAGTCTCCCATCATTATCTCTGAGCTTTGAATCAATGAGATGTATGGGGAACGTGTTGCGTTAGACTCATCTATCATGGTCTGTTATTTATTGTTTTTTTTGTTTTTTTTCTTCAGGCTTGCACAGGGAAGTTTATGCCCATCATGCAGTGGCTATATTTTGATGCTGTGGAGTGCTTGTCTGAAGCTGAGGATGCCGTTCTGACAGAGGAAGAATGTGCACCTGTGAGTGCATCTTTTACCAGTGTCTTGCAAGATTTCTTATGATTTTCAGTATTTGTTTGCTAGTGGAGCTACATGCATCTCACACAAAAGATTGTTGGTTTGTTGCAAAGACTAATTTATTCATCTGTTTTTTTGTAGAGGAACTGCCGGTATGATGGCCAGATTGCTGTTTTTGGGTCCAAGCTGCAGGAGCTGTTAGCCAAACAGCGATATTTTCTGGTGAGGAGCTGAAACTGGCCATTTATCAAAATGGGAGATGATAATACCATGCCAGTTATGCAATTGCACTATACTTGTTTTTTTCCCCCCTTTAAATTATATTGAGCCAATCAAATTTATATAAATCACCTTTGTCATAAGGCAAGATTATGCTGCAAGTATTAACTGCTCCAAACTAGATTATTTTGCCTTTAATCAAGTGTTGTTATTGTAAACGAAAACTATTAAAAACATTTTGTAATTGTAGTTAAATAAAAATATTAAATGAAAAATGTTAATGAAAGCAAGAATTGTTGCATTTGCAACTAACTATAATAAATGGAAGCCCGTTTCTGACACAGAATAAAAAAATTTAAAAAGGTAGCTGTGACTTCTCACAATTCTGACACACTTTTTTTTTTTTTTTCCTCTGAGAACTGTGATATAAACTTGCAGTTATAAAGTAAGAACTGTGCGATAAGAACTTGCAATTCTGACTCTTTGTTTCAGAATTGCTTGATATAAACTTGCAATTGCGAATTAAGTCACAACTTACAATTGAGTTATAAAGTCAAAATTGTAATGGTTATCTCGCAATTCTGACTTTTTTTCTCAGAACTGTGAGATATAAACTCGCAGTTGCGAGTTAAAAAGTCCAGTTCTGAAGGAAAAAACTGTTCTCAGAATTGCTCTCGTTCTTGACTCCCAATAGTGAGTCACAATTCTGCTAAGTAGTCACAATTGTGAGATACAAACTCTCAATTCTTAGGGGGAAAAAGTCAAATTCTTAGAATTACAAGAAATAAACTCACAATTCTGAAAAAATCGAATTCTTAAAAAAGCTTACATCTCGCAATTCTGACTTTTTCCTTAGAAGTGCATGATATAAACTCACAATTGCGAGTCAAAGTCAAAACCGCAAGATAAGGTCACAATTTTGAATTATAAAGTCAGAATAGCCAGATGTGAAGTCAAAATTGTGAGATATAAACTCGTAATTTTGACTTTCTCCCACAATTGTGAGTTTCTTACAATTCTACCTTTTTTTTTTTTTTTTTAAGTCAATAGTCAATTGCGAGATGAATTCACAAGAATTGCAACTTTTTTTGAACATCTGAATTGTGTGATTATAAACTCACAATTGCGAGAAATAACGTTGCAATTCTGATGTTTTTCACAATTGTGAGTTACAAAGTCCAATTCTGAGGGGAAAAAAAACTTCTAACGTCACAGTTCTAAATTTATTTCTTACAATTCCAAGTTAAGTCAGAATTACAAGATATAATATCACAATTCTGAAAAAGTCAATTCTGAGATATAAATTCTGAGAGTTCTGAGATCTGAGAAGTCCAAATTGCAGGATATAAACTCTGAATTCTGACAGTTTTTTCACAATTGTGAGTTTATCTTGCAATCCTGGCTTTTCTTTCCTCAGAATTGTGAGACATAAACTCACAATTGTGAGTTTTAAAGTCCAATTCTGAGGTAAAAAAAACTGTTCTCAGAATTGCCACTTTTTATTTCACATTTCTGACTTAACTCGCAATTTTCAGAAAGTCGCAATTCTGAGAAATAGTCAATTGCGAGACACAAACTCTCAATTCTTGTATCATGCCATTCTGAGGAAAAAAGTCAGAACTGCAAGATGTAAACTTTAAATTGTAAGAAAAGTCAAAATTGTGAAAAGTCGCAATTACCCTTTTTTAATGTTTTATTTAATGGTAGAAATTGGCTTCCATAATAAGTGAAAGTTGAAGTGCTAAAATTACTAATTGAGTTTAAAGCTTAAAAAAAAATCAGTTAAAGCTATTTAGAAATGTTTTAAACTAATAATGATGTGTAAAATTATTAAAGTTAAACTAAAGCTAATCATTTTAATAGTTTATAAATTATACTAACGTAACACTGCTTTAGTCTAAGTGATCATTTTAATAACTTGTTTCTTGCATTCAGGTTGGCGCTGGAGCTATTGGTTGTGAGCTGCTGAAAAACTTTGCTATGATGGGCTTGGCCAGCGGTGAAGGAGAGGTCATAGTTACTGACATGGACACCATAGAGAAGTCCAATCTCAATCGACAGTTCCTCTTCAGGCCCTGGGATGTTACGGTGAGATTGACTTGCACAGACTGAAGAAGGAAGGAATTTAATGCAGAGAACTTGATTATAATGTCTTTCTTGAACGGTTGCTGATGATTTTCTTTCTCCTCCGAGCAGAAGATGAAGAGCGAGACCGCCGCTGCAGCCGTGAAGCAGATGAACCCATCAGTCCGCATCACAGGACATCAGAACCGTGTAGGGCCTGACACTGAGAAGGTCTATGATGATGACTTTTTTGAAAGCCTCCATGGAGTCGCAAATGCTCTTGACAATGTAGATGCCCGTAAGTAGAAGTATAGTTTTAGACAGCAAAGTGGCTCGGTCACTTCAAAACATAATGGTCAAATAGCAATTTGTGAGAAATTGGCTCTGCATGCTTTCCTTTTCCAGGTATGTATATGGACCGGAGGTGTGTGTACTACCGTAAGCCATTGCTGGAGTCTGGTACTCTAGGAACCAAAGGGAACGTGCAGGTGGTCATTCCCTTCCTCACAGAGTCATACAGCTCCAGCCAGGACCCTCCAGAGAAGTCCATTCCTATCTGCACGCTCAAAAACTTCCCTAATGCAATCGAACACACCCTTCAGGTAACCTTTCAGCCTTTCTTTGTGATGAACTTCTGATGCCATGAGCCTTTGGTACTTTGACCTAAACTGACTGTTTACCCACCTGCTTTCTTAGTGGGCTCGTGACGAGTTTGAGGGACTTTTCAAACAGCCTGCTGAAAACGCCTTGCAGTATCTGACGTAAGTTCCTGTCACACTGAACAACCCGTAAAGTTGCAACGCATTGTGCTGTCAGCTGTTTTTAAATGTAATGCTCTCATTCCTCCCCAGAGACCAAAAGTTTATGGAGCGCACACTGAAGCTCCCTGGAGCTCAGCCGTTGGAGGTGGTGGAGGCGGTATACAAGAGCCTGGTGACAGATTACCCACGCAGCTGGGAGGACTGTGTAGCTTGGGCCCGCAACCACTGGCAGTGTCAATATAACAACAACATCCGTCAGCTACTGCACAATTTCCCCCCCAGACCAGGTGAGGCCTGTCTGCTCTCATTTGATTAGCTGTCATTAGACTGTTCATAATCTGAACCCCAAAGCGTCAATGATATGACACCTTTTTTCCATATTAATCTAACAGGATATGTTAACACTCTGGTGCTCTTCAATGATTTTTGAGTGAAAAAAAAAAAAAATATATATATATATATAATTTATTTATTTTTTATTTTTTTTAAGAAGTTTTTAAAGAAAATGAATTTCATCTAGCGGAAATATTTGGTACTATGCCCAAACAAAATCCTAATGATGCCCATTTTGGAGATATCAGCCTCAAAATTTAAACAACTTAGATTTATGGCTTCTATTTCTTGTTTTAGAGTAAAACATGTTTTGGAAAATGTGTTTCAAATAAAATCAATAATTTGCCAGATGTCGTCTTTAAAAAGAGACAAAACTTAAGTCTCTCTCCAAAGCCTTCAAGATTTACAACAGTTTAAGTTTAAGAAATTTCATTTTCAGGTCTGTGCTCAAAAAGTGAAAGAGAACAGGAAAGAAATGGGTTACTGCTGCATAAATGATTTAATACAATAAAATCCCCTAAAACATGAACTATTAAAAACATTATCAAAATAAAATGGTGTACATTCACCATTGAAATAAAAAGTGTAATTATTTTTGACTGCCACACGAGGAGCACCAGACTGTTAATTTAATCTGCAACACTTTACAATAAGATGCCATTTGTTAATATTAATGTATTAACTGTCATGAATAAGCAATGAATAATACATTTATTACAGCATTTGTTAATCTTGGTTAACGTTGGTTGGTAAAAATAGTTGTGCACGATTTTTATTTTATTTATTTATTTTATTTTAGATTTTTGCCGATATGCTGTTTGTTTTTTTTGTTTTGTTTTTTATTAAAAACATTAATAGATTGCCTTAAGCAAAAGAGCTTTAAAAAAAAAAAGGCTGCCGCTTCTACTACTGCACACACTAGTAATGATTGAATCTATGGTGATCCGAAACAGATAATCTAATCTTTATTCAGGCCAGAGTTCGAGAATGACCTCACTGCTGACGTGATCTTATCGATAGCTTAACCGAGCACATGAATTATTTGTCTTATCAGCAAGACATATCAGCTTGGCCGATTCCGATAACATGGGAAGTATTTGTCTTATCGGCATGGCATATCAGCATAATTTTTTTTAAATCAGCTGATGTCGATGCCTTTATCGGCCGATTCCGATAACTTTTTGATAATATTGTGCATCCCTTTTAGAATGCATTAACTAATGTTAACAAACACAATTTTTGATTTTAATATTGCATTAGTAAATGCAGAAATTAATATTAGCTGAGATTAATAAAAGCTTTAGAAATATTGTTCATTCTTAGTTTAACTAAAGTAGCAACTAATGTTAACTAATGAAACCTAATTGTAAAGTGCTACCATTTATTCAAACACATTAAAATTGCTGTTCATAAACACGATTTCAATGTATTAGGAGCATTTTTATTTATTTTTTGAAATATTTTTTTGAGAGACAAATTCAAAATGGTCAAGGTTGTACAACTGGCCTGAGATCATAATGGAGATCAAATTCAGTTTATTAAAAAACTTTGTTGACAGGATCTTATATTTCCTGGTTTAAAAACGATATCAGAACCTTCAGCAAGTATTGTGCCTTACATTTGTGACCCTAGACCACAAAACCAGTCATAAGGGTCAATTTTTCGAAATTAGGATTTATACATTATCTGAAAGCTGAATAAATAAGCTTTCGATTGATGTTTGGTTTGTTAGGATAGGACAATATTTGGCCGAGGTACAGCTAGTTAAATATATGGAATCTGAGGGTGCAAAAAAAATCAAAATATTGAGAAATACACCTATAAAGTTGTCCAAATGAAGTTCTTAGCAATGCATATTGCAAATCAAAAATTAAGTTTTGATATATTTACAGTAAGAATTTTACTAAATATCTTCATGGAACATGATCTTTACTTAATTTCCTAATGTTTTTTGGCATAAAAGAAAAATCAGTAATTTTGACCCATACAATGTATTTTTGGCTATTGCTATAAATATACCCCAGCGACTTAAGACTGGTTTTGTGGTCCAGGGTCACATTTGAGTGAAATTGGTTTTGACAAAGGTAAAATGTAGGGTGTGGTTTTATCCATTGATTCTTGATTGAATGGAGGCAGATCTGAATTGCAAGCTGGCAGTCGCTTTGTAAGAACAGGGCGTGATTTAAGTGGAGATCTGTCTTCACTTGAATATTGAGTTATGAAACAAGTCAAAAACATGCATGTATAAAAATCAATAAAATGCATTTAGAAAATTTCCATTTCATGCTGAGTTTAATGAACATTTAGTTTAATATCTTCTCTTTTTGTCTAGCTTACAAGTTCTGGGGCGCCGTTCTGGTCAGGTCCAAAAAGATGTCCTCATCCATTAGAATTCAGCACTAACAATGTGAGTATTCACTGGGAAAAGACTCAAAGGACTGGTTTTGAAATTTGATGTCATTAAATGATTGATTTTGATATCATTGTGATTGGTAGGATCTTCACATGGACTACATAATGGCAGCGGCTAACTTGTACGCCCAGTCATATGGCCTGCCGGGCTCCACTGACCGCTCTGCTCTGACTAAGCTGCTGCAGGATATTAAAGTGCCTGAGTTCACACCCAAATCAGGAGTCAAGATTCACGTGTCTGATCAGGAGCTGCAGAGTGCCAATGCATCAATCGGTAAGAGAAGATGTGGAAAACGTTTTGGTGGATGTGAGTTTTACAAAGTGAATCTGACAAATCAAACTGCAGACTGAAGTAAATGCTAGTTTTTACTGTCATAGCATTGCTCATTTTATTATTGGTCTGTTTTCAGATGACTCTAGGCTTGAAGAACTGAAGACACAGTTGCCTTCTACAGAAGCGTCTTCTCAATTCAAGCTCTGTCCCATTGACTTTGAAAAGGTAACGCTTACAACTCGACCCCAATTTCCCAGCATTTAGGACTTTTGAACTTCATTTAAGATGCTAATTAAATTTTCCTCCTCAGGACGATGACACAAACTTCCACATGGACTTCATTGTAGCAGCTTCTAATCTAAGAGCAGAGAACTACGACATTCCTCCTGCAGATAGACACAAGGTGAGAGGGCCAGTGGAATGGTTTCTCAACTGTCTTGGGAGTCAAATCCCACATTCGCAGACCCTCACCTTGCTTTTTCATCTTGCAGAGCAAACTCATTGCTGGAAAAATCATTCCGGCAATCGCCACAACGACAGCTGCCGTGGTGGGTCTGGTGTGTCTGGAGCTGCTGAAGATCGTTCAGGGGCATAAGAAGCTCGAGTCCTACAAGAACGGCTTCATGAACCTTGCTCTGCCTTTCTTCGCCTTCTCTGAGCCCATAGCTGCCCCCAAGCACAAGGTAAACAACAGCACTCTCTGTTACAAAAGCAGTGATTGCGTTCCTTTGAATGAATAAGCCTTTTTGACACACTTGCTTTCTTTCACAGTACTATGAGATTGATTGGACGCTTTGGGACCGCTTTGAGGTGAAGGGCATTCAGTCCAATGGTGAAGAAATGACACTCCGACAGTTCTTGGACTATTTCAAGGTAATACTTGATTTTCATTATTGATGTGTTTGAAGTTCGTTTTAGTACTCAGTAGATAAATAAAGCAGCTTTTGTAATTACACTAACCCTAACTCCATTTGTTGTTCTGGACTACAAGAGTTGTGTGAAAGTGTGATATAAAAAGTAACCTTTTAATAACACTGATTGGTTTGGTTGCATAAATTAAAGGTGTAGTTCGCTCAGGAATGTAAATTCTGTCGCTCATCTGCGAGAGACAATTTAAGATATATTTGATGAAATCTGAGATCTGACCCTTCATAGACAGCAGTGCAGCTACCATGTTCAAGGCCCAGAAAGGTAGTAATGAAATAATTGTTTTTTTGTGCACAAAGTTATTCTCATAGCTTCATAACATTACGGTTGAACCGTAAAGTGATGTCACATGGACTATTTTAATGATGTCCTTACTACCTTTCTAGGCCTTGAATGTGTCAGTTGCCTTGAGTAATTAATGACAGAATTTTCATTTTTGGGTGAACTGTCCCTTTAAGCTTCAAGTAATGAAGAAAAAGAGGTATATATGTGTGTGTGTATACATACATACATACATACATACATACATACATACATACATGTGTGTACATACATACATACATACACACACACACACACACACACACACACACACACACACACACACACACACACACACACACAGGGCTCGAAATTGCGACTGTTTTGGTCGCATATGCTCCCAAAATTTAATCTGTGTGACCTCAAAATATATTTGGAAGCATTTGTGCGAGTACCAGAAATCGTTGTGGTGCGACTTGTTTTCATTTCTTTACAAAATTTTCGCTAGCCTAACTACTGCCCAGACTGCTGTGAGCTGATACAGTGTCAGGTTTGCCGTTCTCTCCAACATTACATAACTAATTAAACTTGATCTTTACATTCTTAACTTTAATGCAGATTTTAGATATCAGCTGTCAATCACTCCCTGTCACTGACACTGCGCTCCGCTGAAACTCGAACCGGCCTTTTTTTTTCCTCTCTCTCAACCAAACTCTGTTCCGGATTTGCACAAACTACACTGAAATTAGGGGTGTGTGATATGACGATTTTTGATTGTGGACAATTAAAATGTCTCCACAATCTGCTTTTTGAAGAAATATACTATATTTCGTGCTACAGCGCACATTCTTGTTAGACACAATTCTGGTGCCTCAGTCTCAATACACACTGTGTGCAGAATTATTAGGCATGTTGATATTCTGGTCATATTTTTTTTCCAAACACATTTTACCAATTCCAAACCACATCAGTTTTAATAACTACTGTTAATTTTGTATTTAATCATTTGTAAGTGATATATAATTGTCCATGAAGGCTGGAAGTGGAAAAACTCCTTATATTCAGGTGTGCATAATTATTAGGCATGTTTTCTTTTACAGATAAAATGAGCCAAAAAAGATATTTAACCCAGGCTGAAAAGTCCAAATTATTAAATGCCCATGAGAAGAATGCAATACTAATGCATTACAAGAATTTGCAAAGTTAGGCTACGTTCACACTTGGCGTCTTTTTTCAAACTGCCAGCGTCTGTTTTACATTATAATTCTATGGAGTAAACCGTCTTTTCAAAAAAGTCATGAGCGCTTTTTTTAAACGCCACCGCCGGCGTCTTTTTCTGCAGCTCAGAGCGTCTTTTCAAGTTCAAAAAAAGTTCAATTTTTCTGAAAAGAACGCCCTACGTCAAGCGCCTTTTTGACAGCTGACCAATGACAAGCGAGTAGCGAGACCTGTCGTTTCCATAACAACAAGAACAGCAAGAAAAATGGAGATGGTGCCGGTTGATAGACTTTTATTTTATTGTTGTTAACCGACATTCTTCTCTCCGTTAACTTTAAAAACCGACACGCTGCCCACAAGGCTATCGGAGCCGCGCGTCGGTTTTTGTTAACATCAACGCCGCTGCGCTTCGGGCGTCCCACAGACTCGCAGATCCTTCCCGATCCCGTCTAAATACTGCCCTATCAAGTAAAGGGCAAAAATGTTAAAAAAAAAAAAATAATAATAATAATAATTATAATAAAACACCAGCGCAAGAGCGAGCTTCCCCTTTTCTTCCCCGATTCATACGATTGCAGCTGTTGTTATAGCAACAAAAGACGCCCTCGGCTGCAATGCTGCCAGCTTCTTTTTTTACTAAAAAAGCGCCGTTGTCAACTTTTTCTTGTCAAAAAAGACGCCAAGTGTGAACATAGCCTTAAGGCTTGACCATTGGACAGCGAAATGCTTGTTGAGTCTGCATGGTCAGAAAAAACAGGTGGAGAAGAAAAGATGCATGTTAACTGCAAAAGAATTAGGAATTAAGGTGAAGAATTAGGACCAGTTTAGTCTCCAGCGCCACCATTTTCCAGAACTGCGACCTACCTGGAGTCTACTCAACAAGCATTTCGCTGTCCAATGGTCAAGCCTTAACTTTGCAAATTCTTGTAATGCATTAGTATTGCATTCTTCTCATGGGCATTTAATAATTTGGACTAATAATTATGCACACCTGAATATAAGGAGTTTTTCACCTCCAGCCTTCACGGACAGTTATATATCACTTACAAATGATTAAAAACAAAATTAATAGTAGTTAAGATAGTTGTGGTTTGGAATTGGTAAAATGTGCTTGGGAAAAAAATATGACCAGATTATCAACATTCTTGTCCCTTGCTTAAGGCGTAAAATAAACATTAAAAAAAAGGTTTTCAGAATCAGCCCATTTGCTTGTAAAAACGTCGGCAATCAGAATCGGCCATGAAGAATCGTGATGAAGATCGGTGCATTACTAAAAAGAAATGCCGGGCAAAGTGCTGACCGTTTGCAAACAGCTTGATTGACAGGCGATCTGATCAATCATAACGCTGAATCCACCGTTCTGTCCTACAAACAAATCAAACAGGAGAGTAGATTAACTTCGGTGGACTTCAACTTGAACAATTTTGTGTATTGACGTCTTCCTGCAGTTGAAATAAAATCCGTTCTGATGTAATAAAATTAATTTTTCTGAAAAGTTGATTAACAATATCATACAATTCAGTTATTTACTTCATTTACGATACTCAAAGGTCTTCACAATAAACTGCCTAAATAAACGTATGGTTTTACTTAAAGAATTATTACAGAAGTGTACAAGTTGTCATAATATAATTATATGTATTGAGAAATCTCATACAATCAAGGTGGTTTTTAATACATGTTGTAATTTATACATTATCAAAGGTCTGTTTTGCAGCACCTTGTTTAATCAAAAAAAAAAAAAATAGTACATGCAGTGTTAAGTTGTAAATTGTTTTCATTTGATTTATATTTTAAAACATTGATTTAAATTGTTTAAAAAAAGGTATAGAATTATAAGACAATTTTTGATACATTTGTAATGCATTCTTAAACAGAATTTAGAGAAAAAACAATGAAAAAACATGTGGGTAATGAAATTGATTTCATGATATCTTACCCTGTGGAGTTTATTTGTAATCAAATTATATTAAATTCATTCTTGAGGTTGGCAGCAATAGCCTTGTGGTTAGTGTGCTGACATATAGCACAACTGTGCTCACAGTGACCCGAGTTCGAATCCCGTCTCGAGGTTCTTTGCTGATCCCGCTCCCTTCTCTCCACCCAGTACTTTCCTGTCATCTCTCTACTGTCCTGTCTATTAAAATCACAAAAAAGCACCAAAATATAACTTAAAAAAAAAAAAAAAGTTCTTGAGGTCTAACAAACATGGAATGCATTTTCCCCCCTATTAATGGTATGAATTGATTATATTATTAAAAAAATAGACTCGGGCCCGGTTTCACAGACAGGGCTTAGACTAAGCCAGGATTAGGCCATAGTATAATTAGGACATTTAAGTAATTTAATTAGAGACAAAATTAACTCACTGATATATTTTAAGATCAGTCAGTGCCAGTTTCTTTCAGATGAAATTGCTCAGAATTACATTTTAGTCTAGGACTAAGTTTAAGCCTTGTCTGTCAAATGTCTTTTAAATTAGTCTTAGTCTGGTGTCAAATATACTTTTTAATCTAAATGTGTGAGCATTAGTTTTAGTCAATGAAAACTTTTTCATCATGCTGTATAATAGTTAAACTGATTAAAAAATATTGCTGAAAATTCTAATCACAATAATTGTTGACAGCTGGATTTTTTTATTTATTTTTTTACATTTCAGGTATTGCACTTTCACCAACAAGCACAAACCCACAGAATGTGAACTCATAAACATGGTTTATTATACCTCATTTTGCCTTATCTCTCTCTTTGCTTACATAATGAAAACTGGTAAAACAAAAATGTTGTAACAGTGAAATTCCTAATAGAAATTCCAAATTGCAATAATGTTTCTCAACTAAAACAGCAGTGGTTGAGTACATGCATTTATTCAGCATCCACAATCCCAAACAAAATAGTTGAGATCTCATGACAGAACAAAGACAGGGTCAGTGACACTTTAATTTAAGCCAAACATCTCATACAGAGATCTCTAAACTACAGCTTGTTTGTCAGTGTTTTCAGACAATCATCTGCACTTCTGCAATGAAGAGTAAGCGTGTGCGCATTGTTGCCAATTTACAAAAATTAAACCGCTCTAGGCAGAAAATGTATCTCTTTATCAGAGAAACATTGATTTGGGAATTTGAAGACTTGACATCTGGCAACCACACACATAAAAGCTCTAATATTAGAGGCACTTACAGCAGAGATTTTTTTTTGTTTGTTTTTTTTGTCTTTTTTTAAATACATTTTAGTCTTGTCTCATTTTAGTCATGGGGGAAAAACTTGTCAGTTAACATGTTTGTCAGTTTTTGTTAACGAAATTAACACTAGAAACAGGTAAACCTGTCTTTTTAATATTTGACCTTATGTACTCATGGTTCACACTCTGTTCTTTCCTCAGAATGAACACAAACTGGAGATCACTATGCTCTCTCAGGGAGTTTCCATGCTCTACTCTTTCTTCATGCCTGCGGCCAAGCTTAAAGAAAGGCTGGACCTGCCGTGAGTGTTTCCTATCTTTCGAGTCATACTAATTTCTAATTACATGGGGGAATTGAAGAAAATTAAACGTTTGCTTGTTTTCCTTTTCATAGGATGACCGAGATCGTGACCAAGGTCTCCAAGAAGAAACTGGGGAAGCATGTTAAAGCACTAGTTTTTGAGCTCTGCTGCAATGACGAGACGGAAGAGGATGTAGAGGTCCCCTACGTCAGATACACCATCCGCTGAAAGGGTTATTGGGGTAGGGAAAGGGACCGGTCGGAGACGGGAGAGGGCGGCCCACTGGGGATGGGGAGTATCAGTATGCTTGGAGAGCCCAAAGAGAAACCAATCAGGGTTTTTTTTTTTTTTTTTAAATCAGTAACTGAATTATATAAGTATTATATCTCAAACACCCCTCTTTCCGTATTGGTCGAGCTCTCTGGGGTATGAATCAATCAGGCTGGTTATGTTTAGGACTGTGGGGAGCATGTGAATCTTTGGCTGTAACTTATTTGAACTGGTTGTTGTAACGCACAGCTTCAGTGTATGAATTTATCTGTACACCACTTGTCACTCCCTCCCACTGAATCATCTCTTTCACACCAGTCTCTGTTCCTGTCCTCATGATACTTTGGTGGGCAGCACCATCTTGCTTTGTATTCTGGAATAAAATATTGACTGATGCCAAAAAACATGGAGTACAAAGGAGAAAAATCAGTAATGTTCTATTCATTTTTTTTCAATTCACTGCCTTGGCTTGATGTCACCTTTAACTGTAACTTAAAGCGCTCGTTTTTGGCCAAGGTCTTGGAGCGAGTTGGTCCACTTACTGAACTCCTGCTCTCCCATAGGCCCAGTGGGAACATCCCTTTGCCTCTCTGGCTTCTGTATGGGTTGGGTTCAGGAACTTGCACATAACCTTTTTTTCTCCCCCATTTTTTTTTATTTTAAATTTTTTTGGCAGACTTCTGGTGTACACCTTGTAGAACATAAACTCTGTATTCTTTCTACTTTGTTAAAACTCCAAAAAACATTACAGTACAAAAAAGTGATTTTACTCTGTAATGGGAGCACTTAGTGTGTTAGTGAATAAAGTTGAAAACATTTTCTTGCTTTATTGTCTTTTCTTTGCTACTGTTGTTTTTAAAATGTATCTATAAAGTTAATAAAAAGAATCTGCAATTAATCAAACTGGTTATCAGGAATATTTCAGTGTTTCGGTCGGGAGGTTACACAGTACACTTTAAACCTGGAGTATTTCATTGTTAATAGAAAGAGAAGTGTCACAAAACTCATTTTTACATGTTTGAACAAATGTGTGTTGGCAGCATGTGTTCACAACCACCCTGTTATGATAAAAATCCACCCAGTGGTATTTTTGTAATCTTCACAAGAAATATCTCCTTTTTCAAATCAAGCAAGTAATGACGTCACACCGACAAAGGCCGCTCCCACGATAGTTGATTGATATGACGTCTTGCCTTAGACACGTTCTGATTGAGCTGTAAAGCCGCCTTTCCACTATCTCCGACGAACGACAAGCTACTGACCGAAAGTCATTAATTTAGAACAGGTAGTAGTGCCGGAGCTGCCTGGAGTTCTGTTCATATGCTAATGCGGATTTTCAAATCCAATTTGAGCTGCGGATGCCTTAAAGGAGTCATCGGATGCCCGTTTTCCACAAGTTGATATGATTCTTTAGGGTCTTAATGAAAAGTCTCTAATATACTTTGATTAAAAATTCTCAATGGTTTTATAAAGCAACACCCTTTTTACCTTGCCAAAATCGGCTCTGCAAAAATCATCTCATTCTAAAGGGGTTGTTCCTTTAAATGAAAATGAGCTCTGCTCGCCCCGCCCCTCTCTTCTCTCTGTGGAGTGACGAGCTTGTTTACATTAGCCGCATTTAGCCGGGTTTAGCCGCTAAACTTCCTAACTACCGCGTTATAAGGAAAGGCGATTGCAAAGATTAATAAAAAAAACGCTTATACTCACTTCTGCTGTAAGTGAAGCTGGATTATGAATGATTCAGGAGAACATAGATGGGCATCTGAGAAGGGCTTGATTTGAAAAAGCTAATATTATTTTTATAGATTAATTAAAAACCACTGCATGGATTTTAACATTATAGGGTAGATTTATACATACACTGCCAACACACATTAATGTTCAAACAACATGAAAAAGTGAACTTAGCATCCGATGACCCCTTTAAAATATTTGAACTTCTGCGGCTAGAACGTATGCGACCGCCTGACCAAATGTGATGTATTCTATTAAAAACTATGAACGTAAGGTTAGAATAACCAATATTTTGTTCACTTTAACAGGGCTCTCAAGTCTCACGCATTCACCGTGAGACACGCATTTCAACCAGTTCACACGCTCTCACGCCACACCTTGTATTTCTCACGCTGAGAAAGGGACAACTTGTCCCGTTCTATTTCTCCCACTCTGGCCTATGCATCCCTGCCTCTGCTGAATCGTTTTTATCCCCGGTGGTGATAATCCCGCGAACCCGCTCCTAAATTCCGATCTAAATCAAACGATTCGCAATACACGCTTTGAAGTCCCGTTCTGAATCGAATGATTGGCGATGCGACTGTAGCGCTTTGAAATCATTTTGCGACGCAGTGTTTTACTGATTCGGAGTTTCAAAAAGCTTTGTTGATACTGTGTTCTTTGCTCCTTTCTCTATATAATTTATTCGTTGTTTGAAATGAAATCATTACAATTAATAGGCCTAACTTACAATGTTTTTATTAAATTGTGATCACGTTAGACAGTTTTCGTCGTATTAAAACATTTCACGACATGACACTCATTATCTGGTACTTGCCTAAAAAACGGTATATAATGTGCATTGTTAACAGATTACACTACCATTAGGTTACTTAGGCTATAGCTTTACTGGAGTTGGTTCAACCTCCGCCTATGGAGAGAGAAAAAAAGTTTTCAAAAGCAATCCCCCCCAGACAAATTTATAAAATAAATTGTTTTATATATTTCAAAAATACAAATGTACCAACATTGTTGGGAAGGTTATTTTGGAAATGTAATGAGTTACAGATAACAAGTTACCCTATTTAAAATCTAATAAGTAGCATAACTATTTTAAGTGCTTTAAAAGTAATGTAACTGATTATATTTGATTACTTTTTGATTACTTTTCTAAAATTCAGTTATCAATTAGGTGTGTGTCCTGTTCTGTGTTCTAAACTCCTGAAACATCGGTATGTCATATTTTAGACCAGTCAATGCAATTTGGGAAATCAAATCTGTGTGTGTGGATCGTTAACATTTTCTTAAGCAACTGTAATTTAACTGTACATTGTTTCTCAGTAACTGTAACAGATTTTGTTATTAAATTACATCATTCCATTACTAGTTAGTGTAGTTAAGTTCGAGCCCCTACCACTGTCATCAAGGCATCAAAATGTGCAAAAAACACTTGCAATACAAAATGCCATTCATAAGTGGAAATGTGTAGGCCTCTCTCTCTCTCTCTCACACACACACACACACACACACACACACAGCTTGACATAGGCTGCATGCTTAGGGCAGGTTCTGCAATCCTACTGTATGTGTACAGTATATACATTGAGCACTGCTGTTAATTTGGCTCGTTTGGGGGCAACTTTCTTTTTATTTTTGATACATTTATATGTTTTAAATATATAAAACATTTTTTTTGTTTGTTTGTTTTTAATTTTGTATGAATTTGACTTTTATCAGATTTACCAGTTGTGATAATTTCTATTTTGTGCTGGTCAGACTTAATAATAAATAAAATTGAATTTCTATCAAAAACTTGAGAGAATTGCGTGGCGCCGAGGGGCCGCTGTTGCAAATATTTGGGGGCTCCTCCCCTAATAGTAATCTCACTCCAAACTTTTTCCAAAACTTGAGAGCCCTGCTTTAACATTATTCTTTAATAAATTACGTTGATTGCCACCATGAAACCTACTATGTTTTTATTCTGGGGGTCATTTGTTTTGTGACGATACATTCATACATTGATTATATTCATTCAAATCATTAATTTTACCAAGGTGAATATCCTGAGGTAACGGTTGCTGCACGATCAGTTTGAAAGTTCTGTGCGACAGTTGTGTCCGAATGTCGTGTGCAGTGTTCGACTCCGACCGCCGTTGTGCCCACGCCGGTGCAGGTGAAGACAGCAATGTCTCCCATTGAGCGATTGAGGTGCTCTGTTGTGGATGTAATAATTATCATAGCAGTCATAATTTATTCCCGACATCTGAGCCACTGAAGACACAAGGGATTAACGTTACTTTCGTTTTAGAAGGAAATTCGCCCGATCTACATATATCCGTCTATGTTCGAGCGAATCATTCGGGATGCAGCTTCTCCTACAGCAGAAGTGAGTATAAGGGTTTTTATGCATCTTTGCAAATCGTCTTTCCCAATAATGTGCTAGTTAGCAGGTGTCGCGGCTAAAGTAAACAGACCGGCTTGTCACCCCACAGTAGAGAGGGGCGGGGTGAGCACAGCTCATTAGCATTTAAATAAACATGCAATAGAATTTTTTACACTATCACTGAGAAATTTTAGCCAAAGTATGTTACAGACTTCTCATTAAGACCCTAATGAATCATATCAGTTTGTGGAAAATGGGCATCTGATGACCCTTTTAAACCACCTTTATTATGATAGGACAGATCAGATTTGACAGGAAGCGAAGTGGGGGGAGAGGGGGTGGGATCAGGAAAGGACCTCAAGTTGGGATTCGAACTTGGGACACCTGAAGCGCAACAGCGCTGTATGTCGGCACGCTGCCCACAAGGCAGTTTATTTATGAAACATTCGTCAATCGAAAAGCAGACAACAATCATACTTGCACAACTCTGTTGCTGCCCTGAAGAAAGAAACTGCATCCACTGTTCCCTTAACGCTGGGCTCTTCAGGAAGCTGAACAAGGTTGTCTTTCCCTCACAACTAAAAGCACACCTCTTTGGTGACGTTGATTTTGTGGCCTAAAAACAAAATGACATATTAGTAGGGGTGTGACGAGACACTTATTCCACGAGACAAGACATGAGACGAGACAAGATTTTTAAACTTTTCTTATGAAATCCTCAATGATTAAATGTATAGGGAAAATGGTCTTTTATTCAACTGAAAAACACAAAATGCAAAAAAAATTGGGTGCATTTTGAACTTTATAAAATTAAACTTCCATTTTAATGAATTATGTGCAGTAAAAAAACAACATTTAAACAAGAGCTGGATAAATTGAGAATCCCAGTTGTTTTTAATAAATTGGAGACCATGATTCTCTCATGATTCTGGAGGAAAAAATTAGAAAACTAAACAAAATAACGTAATTTACTAGTGGTTCTGACAAACTGTTCATTGCTTAAGTCTTTTAAAAACGTATATTCATTAGAACAAAAAAATAAATAAAATAAAATCTGAAATCTCCTGAATGAATGATTCAATGACATTTTTTTTAAACAGGCAGTTGTCGTCACCTCTTGGCGGAAGAGGATAAGCGTTACAAAATATACAAGTGTTCGGACACTTTCGTTTTGATTGCTGCTGTAACTTTTATCCCAGTACTTCTATTATTTAAATGTCTGTAACAGAAATAATGATTATAATGTGGTTGAAAAGACTGTTTGCGTTGCTTTTTCTGTGTTCACATTTACCCCGTCCCCGACCCTCTGATTCATTAACATGGGCAGCGACAAAACGTGCTTCTTAAGCTACACTGACACTGGTGATGTGAAACAGTCCTAATACACATAGCTAAATAGTTGCCATTCAGGAATAAGATCGCGTGGGTGTTTGAATCGATATTTTAAGGATTAATCGTGCAGCTCTAATGTAAACACTGCAAAATTGTTTTGCCAGGATATCGTCACGAGATCACATCCCTGCAAATTAGGGTTGGGTCGATAGATGATGTCATCGACCAGCAACATGACCAGCTAAGGACCAGCATAAACCAGCAAAGGACCAGCTTAAACCAGCATCAAAACAGACCTAACCAGCATATGCTGTTTTTTCACCAGGGTTGTGTATTAAGTTACAGCAGCATAATGTACAGTATCTATACTGTTACATCTATGCTGTTAATATAACCCAAACAATAAAATTTAAAGAGAAAATAAACTCACTGTTCTGGACTGAAGAACTTCTATAGCTCTAATAAGAAGACTTTTTTTACGTGAATACTGCTTTTTAAATGCTCTAGCTTGAAGATTAACATGGCAGATTGGGAGGTGTCTTGGCTAATACAGCAGTGTTATGCTGCCTTCACGCCATGTCTTAATTACCTTAATTCCAAGATGACATTAACATTTTATTCATAGCTTTTCATGTTGTCAACAGTCGTGGGTGGGGCTTGGAAAATGTGACATCACCTTTTATGGATTCTGTGAGCAGCTTGTTCTGAGACACTGCTTATGATTTATGAGAATTACAAAAAGGAGGGGGTGGATTTTCATTAGAATAGGTTGGTTGTGTACACACTGCCAACACATTTATGTTCAAACAACATGCACTTTTGTAACCCAAATGCTGGGTTCAGCCCATTAAGCCATTTTATTGGGTTATTTTTGGTGCTGGGTTATTTTTTTAACCCAAATGCTGGGTTAAACTTGTTGGGTCATTTTATTGGGTTATTTTCAATATTTTTTACCCATGTGCTGGGTAGTTTTTTGTTACCCAATTGTTAGGAATTTTTTTAAAGGTTATTTTTTTTCTATCCAACAGCTGGGTTAAGCCTGTCTCTGACGAAACAACCCAGCTGCTGAGTTACAGTCAGTCAGAGCGCTGGCTTTTTGAGTCCTCTACAGGAAAGAGCGGTTCTTAGCGCCACTGATTTGCCGGTCTGAATTTCGCCGTTACCCCAGCGAACAGCAGCCCTTCACTGGTTCAGATTTCGGCGGCACGTGAGAATTATCGCTATTTCAGTAAAAAATGATTACAGAGAATGGTTAAAAAGACTAAAATTAAAATTCAACTTTTAAATGTTACATTTGTTATGTCTAAAATGCTTGTATTCACACAAATAAATTCAATTTGCCTTGTATTTTGTCTGTGTTCTTGCTTATTAATAAATGTTCATTTTTTGATAAACTAGCAATATAATAATTTTTAAACAATAGTTGACTTAAATAAAAAAAAAAAACAGTATGTTTGGTAAAAACATTTAACCCAAGCTGGGTCAAAATAACCTAGCATGTGTTCTGTCCAATATTTACACAGCGCTGGGTTGCCAAATAACACAAGTTGGGTTGTTTTTAACCCAGGATTTTTTAGAGTGTGTCAAAGTGAATTTTGCATAATAGGTGGCCTTTAACAGTGTAAATAAGTCAGAATGCATAGCATTAGACCTCCCTTTTAATATTTGACATCAACAATATATAGCAGAAATAAGTAATTTGGGTCAACATTTTATTAGGCTTTGAATTTAGATAATAGCATTCTAACCAGTTGAGAAAATTGCGTTTTCATGCACTCCACTTTCACTGGCCCATTTCATGACATTAACCTTTTTGATTTAAATTTACTCCAGTTTGGCTCTTACACAGTGCTCTAAATCACAGTTTTATTGTAAATTAAATGATCAACACATACATTGTACTTCTCCCCCTTTTTCTACTGATTTATTTCATCCCTCCTGCAAAGCTGCAAGTGTTTACTGCCACTATGTGCTTCATATTTTGTGTTTGTGGTGCTGTTTTAATTTTACATATTTGCTCTCATCACATTACAGAATTGTTCTGCAGCTTATCTTTCATGCGCTTGTGGGTGTACTTCATGTGGTTATGTCACTTTTCAAGAACATGTAAAATTTTAACCCTAACCCTTTTTAATGCATTTGACTTTGTTTAAAATTAACCTAGCATCTAAAGTAGCAAGTATTAAATACAGTAAAAGTGCATTTGCCAAATTTAACCATTATTGTAAGGAAAAGAAAAGTGTTAAAGTTAAACATTTAACAAACTAGCATTTGATCCCAAACTGACTGAGAGAGACTGAGTGACTGCTGACTGTTAGGCTACGCTAACATTATTTAGATGAAACTCACAAACCTTGTAAATAAACAGCAGTGGAAACCACTAACATATTCCGCAACCTTCTGAGGTTGACCATCACCATTTTCTAAAGCACGTTTTTTCCAAGACATCTGATGGAAAAAATGACTTGTCTCTTTTAGGCCATACTTTGTATTCTTTTTTTGTATTCTTGTATTACTTTCTTCCTGACATGCTTCGAGACAAGCCAAAACTGTGACGCAAGGGCATCTTAGTGGCACATTTCTGTGTCATGTACTGAGCAAGCCATGATATAATCAACTGAGCAGTAGACACCACTTTTTTATTTTCAGAAATAGGTCAGAAGATCTGCTTTAACTTCCGTCCTCTTCAGTTATATGCGGCTGGCGTAATTACACGGGGACTCAAAGATCTGTCAGAGGCGTTAAGAGAGGTTGATTTGTCTTCGTTCTGCCTGACAACAGGAAGTACACATTTTTTTCTGACACAGGATGTGGTTTCAGACATGCAAGTGTAAGAGGAAGAGGGGAGGGCTGGGAGAGAGTGCACATTATCTTTTTTGTCTTTACTTTGAAAAGTTGGAACAGGTGCTTCTAAGATTTATGGTCTGATTTTTGATGTAACACTCTTTTGTTTACCGCTGTTTCTTTTCATAAGCACATTTGGAGATGCTATGAGAGAGGAAAAGATGGAACCTGAAGAGACGGAGGTTGATACATCACCTTCCTGGTATGGCTTTTTCACAGTCGCTCAAACTAAAAATCAAAGACATTTCGGTGTTTAACTGTCATTCTGATCGGCTGTAGTGGCATGTAAATTCACTATAGTCTAATAGCCGTTCACTAATGAACCAACAGGTGATAATTTGGATTATACATCCTAAGATAATACGTCTTTTAAAATGTCATAATTGCACTTTATTTGATTCTTACTCAGGTCTCCTGTATCTAGAGACAGGCTCCTCACATACGCCAACCTGTCAGATATTGCAGGGGTAAGTTTCGTTTTGGTCATAAATCTCATGCATATTTTAATGGACAGACCTTAAACTGTAGGTCTTGCTCCTTTGAGAAATGTATTATCTGTTGGTTTTCTGAGCAGAAGAAAAGAAAACAAGACCCAAGTAGTGATGCTGAGAATTCAGCCCGAATCTTGGAGGACTGTGTAAGTTATCTATAATATAAGATGCAACATGCCTGATCTAAGTATGTTGTAAATCATTTTAGTATTGTCTTATAGAGTACTAGATGTTCGAATGTGATTGTTTGAGCATCTGTTACAAAAACAGCCACGATATTTCCTGTCAGTCTGTCTTCAGATGATCTAAAGATGATCTACTCAGCGGTTAAAGTTTCTCTCTGTATGCTTTAACTCAGTTATTGATTTTGTATGAAGATTAATGCTTGTGGGTTAAGGGGTCTGACAGGGTGAAAGTGGTCTACCTGTTTGTGCTCTACACCGGAAACTTGTTGAGACCAGGTGACTCCATAACAATCCATGGCTTTCCTGGTCTGTTACACAAGACATCTAAAAAAGAGCACTCATCTTTCAAGGGAAATGAAGGAAGGTTACAGTAAAAGAATGAAGCAACTTGTGCTCAGCTGTGAGTAAAAAGCTGACAAGAAAAAAAGCTTTACAACTCAGTTTCCTGTCTCAATCCGCTACATGCACACACTCTGAATGACAGCAGTTCAGTCGCACTTGGCGTTGTCGCTGTTTTTTCAAATACTGATATTTTTGGCCCGGTGGACTTTTCGAAAATAAACTCTCGCACTGATCAAACACTTCGTGAGATAATAAACAGCTGAAAGCTGTCAACACAGCTTTTACTGTAAAAACAAATTAGAATCTAGAACCAGAACCGTTCATATGTTTCACAAATTGGGTCTGATCATAGTCTGTGGTGGAAATGACGTTGTGGAAACGGCCTAGTTTTGCTAGGGTTAGGTTTATAGCTAAAATTTAAAGCATCCTAAATACACAGTCATTCACGTCCTTTGAATGATTTGACAAAATTACAGCTTGATTTAAGAATTACGCAATAATTTGTGAGATTTTGACATAGCTCATAGCAATAAATTTATGATTATAGCTTTTTAGATTATAGTTTTTTAAATAAATTTTACAATTTATTTTTTATTTTATGACTTGTTTTAGTAATGAAGTCTTGGGCTACGGCAAGGGTTAAACTGCTGAATGTTAGAAAGCGTTTCCAAATCTACTATAACAACCATAATATAGCAAAAAATAAAATGTTTAATAAAAAACTGGCTGTGGTTGAAAAAACACCCACTCACTGATTTGTGAGTGAAATTTTTTGTGTTATTGTATAATATTTACTGATATTTGGTGGAATCAATTCAAACAGAATGTATAGGTTTAGTGCTTTCATCTGCTTGTGGTTATATGCTTGTGCTGACATCTGTGCTACGCTACACGTCTCTTTCAGGAAGACGATGACTTTCCCATCAGTGACCACATACAAGATTCTGAGGTACAGAAATTAATATACATCCTTGTTCTAGTACATTTCTGCTCTGCAGAGTAACGGTCTATGAACCATTATAGTATCATGACCAAAGTCTGATAAAGCTCAAATTTAATTGTTAAACTGTCAGTTAACTTTTGCGGTTTCAGTGAATGCCATGGTTTTGCATGCTAGCTAGATATTTGATAGTCCATGTTTAAACATCTGCTTACTTTAATGATACATTAAAACATAATGATACTAGTACATTTAAACTTTGACCCTTATTCTCTGCTGTTGGTCTCATATTAGGGTCCATGTAACAAAAGAGTCAAACCAGTTGACAAAGGTGCTTCAGTCACTGGTATCATAACACCATTGAAGACCCCTGCACTGAAACGCTTGGGGCAGTCCATACAGGTACAATAAATGTCGTCATGCACACGCTTTCCTTTTCTCATTCATCTCCACACATTCCCACCACTGAATAAAGAATAAAAAAAGGTAAATAATTGTGACTTGTTTCCTTATAACTTTGAGATATAAACTTGTAATTCTGACTTTTTCCTCAGAATTTTGATATAAACTCACAATTCTGACTTTTTTACTCAGAAGTGCATGATGTATACTTGCAATTCTGACTTTTGTCTTCAGAATTTTGATATAAACTCGCAATTCTGACTTTTTTACTCAGAATTTTGAAATAAACACACAATTCTGAGATATAAACTCGCAATTATAACATTTTTACTCAGAATTGTGATATAAACTCACAATTCTGACTTTTGTCAGAATTTTGATCCAAACTCATAATTCTGACTTTTTCCTTCAGAAATGTGAGATATAAACTCGCAATTCTGACTTTTTTCCTCTGAATTTTGATATACACTCATAATTCTGACTTTTCCCTTCAGAACTGTGAGATATAAACTCATAATTCTGACTTTTGTCCTCAGAATTGAGAGACATAAACTCGAAATTTTGACTTTTTTCCTCGGAATTTTGATATAAACTCATAATTCTGACTTTTATCCTCAGAATTGAGAGACATAAACTCCCAATTTTGACTTTTTCCCTTGGAATTTTGATATAAACTCATAATTCTGACTTTTGTCCTCAGAATTGTGAGATATAAACTTGCAATTCTGATTTTTTTCCTCAGAATTTTGATATAAACTCACAATTCTGACTTTTTTCTCAGAACTGTGAGAAACAGGCTTCCATAAACACCAGTATTTGACTAAGAAAGTACATTATTTATTGTTATATATTTATTGATAAATATATAGATACACAAATTTTATATAATTTATTTAAAAAGTAATTTATACTCACATTCATACATACATACGTGAGTAAATGTGTGTTTATGTATATTAATGTATATTAATTTTCCTCAGCGTTCTATCAGTTTCCGGACAGAAGCCAGGCCATTGCCCCCAATGCCAATAAGAACACGTCAGAAGGCCTCTTCATTTCCACGGCGGCGGAGCAGCCAGCTGTGGAGTGACACAGTTGACAGTCTGAGCCAGTCTGAGCTCAGTACCAAAGAGATCAAACGACAAGAGGTGTGAAAAGCTGCTTGAAAAACACAGAGAAATGCTTCGTACTCTTTAAAGTTCTTTTTTTTTTTTGCATGATGTAATTTAATTATTAATTAATTAAATTTAATGTTTGTGCTTCAATTTAAAACATCAAACAGGTTGTTTTGTACCTTAACACCTTTTTAAAGAGTTTTCAGCTGCCCAACTCTGTCTTCACTACCTTAGTTGTGAAACAGGAAGTGAGCTGGTATACGAGGCCATGTTCTCTATTTCAGTGTCAGAATTTCCTCTGAAAGGCTCCACCACATACTGCCAGAACTGACTGGTAACTTGTGACAGGAGCGTAGCTCTAAAAGTGTGCAAATTTGTGGTATCTTGTGCTTACGCAAGGCCTCATAAGATTAGAACTACCTGTACAGTTTTTACCCTTCATTTATGTTTAATTTATATTCTTCATCTGCAGGTAATCTATGAGTTAACCCAGGGTGAAAAACAGCTCATTGAGGATCTAAGTCTAGTCAAAAAGGTTAGTGCAGAATTCAACAAGTTTGTTTTTACCATGTTTATGGGAGTTAATTTAATTTTGACTGTCCTGACAGGTGTACTATGAACCAATGCTGAAATTAGACATCATGACAGAAAGTGAGCTGGGACAGATATTTGGAACACTTGATTCTTTAATACCACTTCATGAAGGTAAACGTCAGTGAAGTCTTTGTAGTTGTTTCTTTGAAACACAGTGATGTATTTACAATTATTTACCTGTGCATTTAGATCTTTTAGCTCGTCTTGAAGGTCTTCGTGGAGCAGAGAAGACTGTGCAAGAAGTCGGACCCACCATGATGGACTGGGTCAGTCTTATGTTTGACAGCCTACCAATATGTAAAGATGAAAAAAAAAAAACATTGTTATAGTCCATATTTCTTAAAACATTGCCTCTATTATTATTGATACAACTCTAAAGGCCTGTTCACACAAGGATGATACATCATTTTTAATTATCGTTCAAATTCTAGGAGATGGAGGAAGTATGGAAGCCCTTTTGACCCTCACAATTCTGGAGAGAAAAAAAAACAGAATTTCAAGATATAAACTCTGATTTTTTTTTTTTTACTTAGAATTGTGAAATAAACACACAACTCTGACTTTTTCCTCAGAATTCTGATAGAAATTTAAAATTCTGACTTATCCCTAATTGTGAGATATAATTTGCAATTATAACTTTTTTCTCGGAATTGTGAGATATAAACTCACAATTCTGACTTTTTTCTGAGAACTGTGAGGTATGAACTCGCAATTATAACTTTTTTACTCCAAATTTTTATATAAACTCACAATTCTGAGTTTTTTTCACAATTCTAATGCAACTCTAAAGGCCCGTTCACACACAAAGATGATAAATCATTTTTAATTATTGTTCAAATTCTAGGAGATGGAGGAAGTATAGAAGCCCTTTTTTCCCTTACAATTCTGGAGACAAAAAAAACAGAGAATTTCAAGATATAAACTCAGAACAAATGTCTGAATTGTGAGATATAAGCTCTGACTTCTGACTTTTTTCTCAGAATAATGAAATATACAGTAAACACACTCTTCCTCAAAACTCAATTCTGGCTTTTTTCCTCAGAATTGCGTGATATATACTTGCAATTGCAAGATGTGAAGTCAGAATTGTAGGATGTCCAGTGTCTAAAAAGGGAAAAAAAACCCCACTTATCTCACAATTCTGACTTAATAACTCACAGCTGCGTGTTATAAAGTCAGAATTGTGAGACATACATGATACAAACATAAAAACATGCCAGATATAACACAATTTGGACAATTCTAGAGAAAAAAAAAAGAATTACAAGATATAAACTCATAAAACAATTTTGAATAAATGTCTGAATTGTGAAATATAAGGTCAGAATTGCGAAATATTTGTGACCCTGGACCACAAAACCAGTCTTATGTTGCACATGTATATTTGTAGCAATAGCCAAAAATACATCGGATGAGTCAAATTTATCAATTTTTCTTTTATGCCAAAAATCATTAGGATATTAAGTAAAGATCATGTTTCGTGAAGATATTTAGTAAATTTCCCACCGTAAGTATATCAAAACTTAATTTTTGATTAGTAATATGCATTGCTATGAACTTCATTTGGACAACTTTAAAGGCGATTTTCTCAGTATTTTGATTTTTTTGCAACATCAGATTCCAGATTTTAAAATAATTGTATCTCGGCCAAATATTGTCCTATCCTAACAAACCATACATCAGTCGAAAGCATATCAGCTTCCAGATGATATATCTGTATAAATGTATAAATCTCAATTTCGAGAAATTAACACTTATGACTGGTTTTGTGGTCCAGGGTCACATTTTGAGTTTATTTCTTGAAATTCTGACTTTGTTTTATTTTAACAACTTAAAGAATCGTATGACAAAAAGTCACAATGACCAATTTTTTTTTTTTTTTTTTTTTGTGGCAGAAACTGGCTTCCATAGGAAAGCTGATTTAACATTTACAGATAGAGATAAACTTATATAGTTGAAATTATTAGCGACTAACATTTTTTCCCCACTGATGACGCATTGACAGCCAATCAGAACACACTTATATAGAAAAATAGAAGGATATTGTGTCATGGTTTTGTGTGGAGGCTAATATAAGTTATATTTATAGTAGTAAATACAGAAGTTATTGTTCCTGGTGTAAACTGGCCTTAAAAGTTCACCCACTGAACTTCAAGAAACTTTTGCGTGGGTTATAAGCTCTTTGCTGTCTTTCCATAGTTTCCATGTCTGGAGGCGTATATCACATACTGCTGTAATCAGGTTGGGGCAAAAGCTCTGCTCGATCAAAAGAAGCAGGACCGGCGGGTTGAGCATTTCTTGCGGCTGTGCCAGGAGTCATCCTTCAGCAGAAAACTGGACTTGTGGAATTTTCTGGACTTGCCTCGCAGCAGGCTGGTGAAATATCCTCTGCTGTTAAAAGAGATTCAGAAGAGCACTCCACCTGAGCATCCGGACGAGGAAGCACTGCCACAGGCGGTGAGTTTAAATGCTTCCACATATATTCTAGCATTGGATGTGGATCCAAGTCACTTGTTTTGTTCCTGAATGAATCAGTGTTTTGAACAAAATGGTTGAGTGATTGATTACATGATTCACACATACAGCATATAAATGCATATAAGTGGCATATAAATATATGGGAGAAACAGTAATGCTAGGATGTTAAGATGCAATGCAGCTATCTTGATTTTTGCCTGTAAACAATCGGTTGAGTGATTCAGTGATTCACTTTTCAAGACCTGTCACCTAATATTGTAACAATGCAACCAGCATATCATTTTATTTCTTGTTCTCTCAGATGGACCTAATCCAAAGGATTATAACAGAAGTCAATCTTAAAACTGGAGAGGCTGAGTGTCAGTTTTACAGACGGGGACTGTGCTACTCAGAAGACAGCCAGAGGGTTTCAGAAATCCAGGCATCTCGTTTTTTATACTGCCATGGTGAACTGAAGAGTACTAAAGGACAGGTAACTGCATATTTTCATGTTTTATCTTTTCAACAAATGTATAGCAGATCATTCCAGTGCTGTCAGTGTTTAAACTAAAACAATCCACACAGATATTTTACTTCTCATTTCTCTTCTCTAGAAGCTGCATGTGTTCCTCTTTGAGCTGGTGTTGGTTTTGACCCGACCAGTGGCACAGGACAGGGAAGGACCACTCCAGTTCCAAGTGTATCGTCAGCCCCTCCCAGCTGCTCACCTTCATCTGGAAGACCTACCTGATGGAGAGCCAAGTAACTCTGGATCTTTTCGTGGGGCTTTTACAGGCAATGATAAAGGTAGCGGCATTGCATCTTACACTTAGAATAATTTTTTAGTTTTGGTTTTATTTATTTATTTTTCAGTTTGAAAGCAATCAGGATTGCAATAAAACGATTACTATTGGATTTGAATAAACCGATTATTTAGTTTAACATCAGCAAAGTGTTTAATAAGGAAGTCTGTCTCTGCCACTGAATAAAAAATAAAATAAGGTAATTGTGAATTTTCATCTCACAATTCTGACTTTTATCTTGCAATTGCGAGTTTTATCTCACAATTCTTTTTTTTTCTCAGAATTGTGAGATGCAAACATTCTGAGAAATGAACTCAGAACTGCATGATATAAAGTCGCAGCTGCGAGTTATACACTGCAAAAAAGAAAAAAAATCATAAAATTTACTGAAAAAACAAACACTAAACACAATCATGGTAACACATGAAACTGAAATAATGCAATAAACATCAATTTAACAACATTAGATGTAACATACAACCCTAAAGTACAAAAC